>NW_018408742.1:399647-586140 GCF_002113885.1 Mizuhopecten yessoensis | reverse complement strand
TAGGTAGTCTTAACTTTTGTGTCACAAATGAAACGTGTACTGTTTCGGGGCCTACACAAGGGCCTCTGCTTCGCAATAACGATCATAATTATCACGAAATGAAGAAAGTTTAATGATCAATTAACATTGAATTAAATAATATACTATCATTTTACCCATTTATAAATGTGCCATTGTTCTATGCCAGGCCGTCGTTGTTACGTATCGACCTTACATTGGATATATAGAGGTATACTCCGGTGAAGAAAATATGTCGGGTATATGTTTGTGACTTGATTTACACTTTGCCGAAATTTTTGCCGATAGTTCGAACTCACGCTTATTTTCTGAAGCATAATTTTGTATAATCCGAACAGGTTCATCAATATTTATTTAATTTTGTTCGAACTGACCGAAGGTTTACCGTAATTAACAATTTGCTGTAAAGATAAATCTTTACAGTTTTTCATCCCTTTAACAACACTTCTGTTGCCAAGGTTATATTTTCTGTAAATCAGTTAATTTTGGTGAATCCTTATTTTTGCGGTTGAGTTTTTGGATAATATCAGTTAAAGCTATTTAAATACACTATCAATATCTTCATATGAATTAAGTATACTCAGGTAAATATTTGCTTATGTATAGCTTAATTGCTTTCTTCAGAATGGAGTAAGTATCAAACACAGTTTCAATTGAATTATGTAAGCTTATAACTTTGCATTAACATTTATGATATGAGTATGACTTGATTTTGAAATCAAATGCTTAATGCTTATTGGTATATGTATTTTATAAAATGGACAATACCCTTTTGCCATGTTGTGTCTGCTTTTTGCTGTTGACACATTTGATTAAGAGTTGTGTTGAAACATCAAGAAGTAATGCAGTAATATCAAAAACACAGCATAATGTTGGTTTTGACAGTAGTTGTCTCCTCTTTGTTGTAGCCACTTCACCTGGTAACACTGTTGGCCTTGACCTTCGCACCAAACTTTACCTTGGAGGCGTAGAACCGTCTGTAATCATCCCCTCTGGAGTCCAGGTCTCATCTGGCTTCCAGGGCTGTATAGCAGAGGTAATATGCAGCTCACACTGACACACAGCTTTAGATCTTGAGGAATATACAAATGTACATGTTATAATACTAATAGGTGAAAAGCCCTTGTTTGAACACAAGCCTTTCTGTCATATTCAGGAATGTCTTGTGATAATTGATAATCAACATTACTAGAAATTACATTTCAATGCTTACACTTGTTGCTGAAAAGTTGCCATTAAAATATTCAAATCTTTTTGACACCAGGTTTCATTTTCTGAAAACATCTAGTTAATGATTATCGTAACTTTTATTTGCCATTAAGAGGGAAAGCATTACTAAGTGAAGAAAAAAATGCAAACTTCACAAAGGAATGTTGATGACACCAGAAATTGAAAGTTGTTTTACAAAACATCTTAAATAAGCATCACCGACATGAAGGAAAATCCTCAACAAAATTCAGAAATACAAGGCTATGTCCTGTCATGTGGTTTATTTGGTCAGTGTAATAATACTGATTTTACATTTCCTTGGGTATTTGATATATATAAATGTATTAAAGACCTCCGTGGATTGTTTTGATATTCTTTTATCTTGATTTCACAGCTGACCGTTAACATGGTGGCAATCAACCTGATCCGTGACGCTGTTCAAAGCATGGACATTCGTGACTGTACCGACCGCAACATCTGTAACCGTCGTCCCTGTCTCAACGGGGGAGCTTGTGAAAGTCTCGCCATCAATGACTATCGATGTAACTGTCCAGAAAGCTTTACAGGTGAGACACTAGGTTACATAACGGTTATCAACTTACAGGTGAGACATTGGATTACACAATGGTTATCAACTTACAGGTGAGACATTAGGTTACATAACGGTTATCAACTTACAAGTGAGACATTAGGTTACATAACGGTTATCAACTTACAGGTGAGACATTATGTTACATAACGGTTATCAACTTACATGTGAGACATTGGGTTACACAACGGTTATCAACTTACAGGTGAGACATTAGGTTACATAACGGTTATCAACTTACAGGTGAGATATTGGGTTACATAACGGTTATCAACTTACAGGTGAGACATTAGGTTACATAACGGTTATAAACTTACAGGTGAGACATTAGGTTACATAACGGTTATAAACTTACAGGTGAGACATTAGGTTACATAACGGTTATCAACTTACAGGTTTTAGTTTACATGTTGATCATCTGGTAGCTTTCTGACGGTCACCTAATGCTATGGATACAATTAAGATAAACAGGTATGCCAAGATAACAACAGTATAGGGGAATATCTAACTTTACTCCTGTTCAGGATCATAGAAATAAACATGTTTTGTGCTCTTTTCAGCAAGTCATATTATGGTATGGATGCCATCAAGCCATCAACTATTTTTCCCAATAATTGCTTTTTACTTTCCTTAAAATTTCTATGAGATAGGATAGGTTTTACAGCTATCAGAATTAGTTGTGCATTTTAAATCAGGAATTCTTGACACAATTAGTATATTACAAATCCCTTTTCTTGTGGTTTGGTTAGATGAGTATTATGTAAAAGTTGCTTTTCTTTGTTCTAAGGCACCCACTGTGAAATGAGGATCAATATTTGTAATACCCGGGCACCATGTCAGAACAGTGGAATCTGCAGCTTCACAGACGATGGCTATCGATGTGACTGCCCTCTAGGATTCATGGGAGACAACTGTGAACTAGGTGAGCACATCTATGAGAAATTTATTTCATAAAAAAACCTAATGAAATGTCTATAATAATTCATTGTAATGGTTTAATTTTTCATATGCCTTGACATATTTAATATGGTTTAGCTGGTATCTATCTATCCTGGAATATTAATTAATCCTTGCATTTGGTGAGGAAAACAGAAAACTAAAATGAAAATGAAACTAATGTAGCCAAAATAACTTTTTCCTAGAGTCAAACTCAGTGCTGAAGATTTCTTGTCCAGTGCTCTATAAATTAGACAGAGCTAAAGGAAAATTCCTACTTGTTAATCCTTTTACCCCTATGTAACTAAAGTAGTCTCTTCCATGTATTGATCTAGAAGAGTGAATTATGATCTACAGTGGTGAAAGGGTTAAGCCAGTAACAAACTGCTAGATAGTTCACCACTGTGACTACACAATAAATAGATGTTACAGCCAGGATCCAAGTGATAAATAGTAAACATTGTTGATGAATTTCCAGTAAGTGAATGCCATGTTTTATAGTGGTGACCTACTCCGGCCCTATCCGCCTGGAGGGTGAAGGATTTGTTGAGCTGAGCCGTGACCTATTCCCCTACACTCAGAATCAGGTAGAGAAAGTGGTTGAGTTGGCTATTCGCACCAACCAAACCAACGGCTTGATATTCTGGCAAGGAGAGGCCGCTCCTGGTCAGTCTGTCTCTACCGGTGACTTTATGATGATTGGACTTCGTGATGGATATATCTACTACAGGTAATATGTAAACCTACTATACAAGTAATATGTAAACCAAAGTGTGATATGTAAACCTACTATACAGGTAATATGTAAATACAGGTAATATGTAAACCAATGTGTGATATGTAAACCTACAGGTAATATGTAAACCAAAGTGACTATACAGGTAATATGTAAACCAAAGTGTAATATGTAAACCTACAGGTAATATGTAAACCAAAGTGTAATATGTAACCTACAGGTAATATGTAAACCTACTATACAGGTAATAAGTAAATACAGGTAATATGTAAATACAGGTAATATGTAAATAATATGTAAATACAGGTAATATGTAACCTACAGGTAGTATGTAACCTACAGGTAATATGTAAATACAGGTAAAACTAAAGTGTAAGAATAGCCAGTGAGATAAAACCTTCTTGTTGAACATATTTTTTTTTTCCCTTAATATCCAAATACGTAAAATTCTTTATACAGAATTTGATAGTCATAAATAATCTCCCCCGCTGAAAGAAATGAATAATTTAAAGTGATTCTTCTTTAGGATACTGGAATCATCATGTCTGTGTGTGTCTGTGTGTGTGTGTGTGTCTACATGTCTGTCTGTCTGTGCGAAAAACTCCATGTTGATTAAGATCAAAGTGACATAAAAAGATTTTATGATGGTGGGTGCCAAGATCCCTCTTGAACCTTTTTTCTTCAGTTCCAAACGATTGACCCCATTCCTAAATTAGTGTAAAAAAAGGTCGGTCTGTTTTTTTGAGAGCTGAGAAAGGAGACATGACAATTATTTGCTGGCCTAGTGTGTGTTTATGTGTAGTAGCTACAAAGTTCTGTTTGTATATTGTAGCTATGAGTTAGGAAGTGGAGCAGCCAACATGAGGTCGTCTCTCCCGGTGAATGATGGACAGGTACACAGGATCAAGGTCACAAGGTAAGCTGACATAGGAGCAAGGTCATAAGTTCAACTCTATTTATGACAAAGACATCATCTATATTTAAAATGTCATAGGATCAAGTTCACAATGCCAATGATAGTGATATTGTTATAATGTCAAAGTCACCAGGTAGATAATTGTAGCATTGTTCGTGATACAAGGTCATGAGGTTATAAGTCTAGTTACATTGACATAGATAGGGTCAAGGCCAGTTTCATAATTCAATGTGAAAGATTTGTTTGTCAACTGATGTTTTTTTACTTAGGCAACATTACCTCCTCCTCAATATGCTTCTTTCATAAAATAATAAAAATCTTATAGAGTAAAATGTTCTCTTTGTTTTCATAGACTTGGAAAAACAGGCACATTAGCTATTGATGGGGGACCAAAAGAAACCGGTTCGTCTTTGGGATATTTACAAATGTTGAACGTAAATGGGAACATTTATGTTGGTAAGTAATCATTACTGGAGAAAATGAACATGAAAAGCATGTAGTGGAAATATTGACTGTACTGATTTATTCACGTTGAAGATGTTTTATTGTGAAAGTTATGTGTAAGCAAGGTGATTTCAGGGGAGAAATACAAAATAATATTAAATAAGTACATTTGTATATGATAATAGTTTCTATGGATCGAACTATTGTATAATGTAATGGAAACGTTGAAAAAGAAACAAATGATCTTAAATAATTTTTTATACACAGAGGTGAATGTATATGGAAAAAATATGTAAAAACAACTGTGATGTAGAAATAAAAGGTATGGTATGTAGATAATTGTTATAAAACTGATGATTTATTTATGTACAAACACAGGTGGTGTACCTGATCCATCATCAATGACAGCCGGTAGATACCAGGATAACTTCAGAGGATGTATATTAGAAATCAAATTGCAGGAGGGGAGAGCACTCTCAATTCCAGAAGATACTGTGGGCGGGCATAATGTGATGTCTTGTAATTGAAGAAAATTAACTCATTAATTGGGACATTAAAAGATTGCATATGATTTGGCATTGAATTGCAGTAATATGGTTTGAACACAAGCTGTCTCGTTACCATAGAGACACAAATATTTAATATATGCAATTCCAATCATATGTGCCATGCTTTGATTAATTTTTACTGGGTAGAAATTTCTACATGATGTTTGAATGACCGGTTACATTACTGTAGCAAGATTTACATGTTAGTATTTTTAAAATAAAACATGAAATTGTTGATTGTATATTTATGTAAATATATACAGGTAGGGGGGTTATTTTCAACTCCTCTCCATATACCCATATGAACAAGAGGTATATATATAGCAATCTATTTCTCACATACGTAATTATATACATTATCTGTATATATATAAATATATATCAAAGATAAATGTGAACTGGAATCTAGATATGGTTGCAGTTTGTTGGGGAAGTTATTTCTGCCATTCACTTGTACCAACAAAACATTAATAATAGTTTGTGTGGAGAGTGTAATCAACTTTCATTTTGAAACTATGTATGATTTAGCACTGTTTAAGCTCTGCTTTAATTTACACATACATAAACCGTAAATCCATTTACTAGTACAACTTATATATATAAAGCTTAATGCTGCAACAATGACTTATAAAACCTTGTATGTATTTTAAATTAAATTCATTTTTCCATGAAATATTTTACGTTTTGATAAACCGGTAGTCACCCTTATATATAGACTGATGCTTTTTACATTCTTTTATATTAATCATGTGCGTATATATATATGTAACATTTTTATCGCTATGTTCTTATGCTTATTCAGGCTTATTCAGGCTGACTATAGTTCATCACGTACATTGCTGCAAATTTTCAGAAATGTTAGGTATATGATGTGTTAGCTATCTACGCTTAAATTACACTGGAGTTACGAGACCTAGATAGGTTACAGAAAATTTAAGTCTAACTCTGGGTCGAAGGTCATGTTAGTGTATCTCAATAGTGTGAATCTCTCATGAAGTGTGTGGATGCATGTGTGGAAAATTATTGTAAGTAAATAATCTAAAACGGAAACAAAGATCCAACTGACAGTATCCGAGGATTACGTTACAAAAGTGTTTTCTTTTATTGTAAATCTCACATGTTAGATTTAGTACCTTTTTAACAAAGATTGTGACAAGTTTTAATTTGCCTGGCCTAGATATTGTACTATATATTTGGCCATTTTGAATGTTGGTGGGTGGGGGGGATTTTTTTACCGGCACTTATGTCCTTCGAGCATTTCAAGGCAAGTGAAATGTGTTGCCTTATCAACCTCTCTGCTTAGGATTTCCATGGTATCCACTATTTTATAACATCTACCATTCCTAGAACTAATAGAAGAAAAACCCTTTTGCTCTATGTTTCATTATAACCTTTCTGTAGATCTTTAATTTGTTGTCCTATATTTTTATATCTTTTACTTGCAGCTGTGCATTTCCCCCTTCTTAAATCCATATTGGCTAATCAAATAGCTTTTTCCTCAGGCTCTAATGTTGTTAGTTTAAGCATTGTTATAATCCAGATGGGATTCCTTTAGTATGAAGTATAGTGATTAATCTCTCCATAAGATCTGGTGTTATTTTCTTCTAACACTTCCTATGTAGTAAAACTTTGAATATTGTATTATATTTATATTAAACCTACTCTATTAGAATATTAACAGAACAGCCTTTTTGGTATTGGAAGTTTTTCTTGCATAAAAGATAGTCATTGTGGACTACATTTGAAGGAAAGTGAAAGATCAACAACCAAAAAAGTTTTAGGTTTTAAAGTATTTTTATGATATTTTTAATACCGGTAAATGCCTTACTATGTCTTCCAAGGTACAAACAGTTACAAAGTACTTTTTTAATTGATTGCATTGTCCGTAGATCAAAGTCTGTGTCACCTAAGTGCCATTAATAAGTACATGTATGAATGGACAAGATCTATTGTTGCTTATACTGTATAAGTATTGATAATTTTGGTCACTTTTAATGTGAAGGTTTTAATAGTCTTGATCACTTTTATGTTTGGATATTAAAAGTCTTGGTCAATACAATGTTTGTGTATTGATATTCTTAGTTAATACAATGGTTGTGTATTGATAATCTTGGTCACTATAACGTTTAGTACCAGACAGGTAAGCAACTGTGATGGTCATAGGGTAACCTCAATACCAAATTCTTGATTAATTAAAACAACTATTAGTGGGTAAAATGTTTTGCTTCAGGTTATTTATGATAACAAAGAAACTTATATATTCAATATAGAATAAAATATCCAAAAATTGATAACAAAGGGAAGAAAGAAGACAGTCCTTGTCCTTTGTACATGTTGAGTATACGGCCAGTCTATGAAATTGAGTACTAACTCGATACCTCAGTATTGCTCACCGCCATAGTGACTACAGTCTGTCATTTTACGTGGTACGTTAAGATTGGGCTTTTCTTGGAAAATCAGTTCCTCAGGAATATTTTTATACATTTTATTATCTATCACATCACACCAGCCTCTATGTAAAAAGCCTGCGGTGAGATATGATGGCAGAATTGGTTATACCGTAGGATCCAAATGAATTTTGTTAAAAATTGTTAAAATAATTGTACATAGAAAATTTTGGAAAGAAATTAAGTTTTCATTTTTACATCACATGCATCACAACTGATCTTCCATGTAAAGCCTAATCTCATCAATGTATGTGGTGTCAACCATCGGATGGGAGTTATCTCCCTTCCCAACAGGTCTTGTTCAGCCACTACATCTATGTGCTCCATGTCACCTGTATTTACTATGTTATTTCACTCAGATGGTTAGCTTTTCTGGAAATACTCATTTAATTTGTTTCTGTGTGGTGCTAGATAGACTATGCAAGAATAACAGTTTCTGTCATGTCTGGCATTGTTGATAAATGGAGTATATGTAAATCCTACAAGTCTAAAAATAAAATTTGAGTTTTGTATTCATGTGTTCTTGTTTTCCCTTGCATTTCATCTGGATAACAAATGCACAGGAGCTCGGGTTCTACAATATATGTGATATATTATCGCAACCCACTAGATATCGCACCCCCTTTATAATACTTTAATAAGGGGATGCGATATCTAGTGGGGTGCGATAATATATCGCATATATTCTGGAACCCGACCACCTGTGAACAAATGAGGTAAAGATCGAGTGCCATCAAATCAAGAAATATTTTTACCTTTTGCAGTATTCTAAAATATTTTTTCTGCAGGTGTATACCATATAAAACACCTTTTGTGATGCATTTTACAAAAATATAGTATCCACTCCCACACTTTAACAACGTGTGATTCCCAGAGTTATTTAGTGCACAGCATTATAATGAAGATAAATTTCTTGCCAAGGGAAGTAACTCTTACCTCGAACAAAATATTATCTTCTATTAACAAAGCCAAATACACAAAGTCTATAAAACAGATCTAAAATCGAATTTGTCTTCTGTATTATAACTTGTACATTGGTACCTTTTACTCAAATGAATAACTTCATAGTTTAGCACAATTATTAGTTAATAATTACTTTGCGGGTCACAATAAGGTTTAAATGTGACAATGTTTAAAACCTTTTAAAATCTTTTGAATAACTTATAGGCCTTCTGTCTAGATATCTGGCCTGTAGCTTGCTGTAATGAAGAACTATATGTTTGTTCAAATAAGTGACGTTGCAATGTTTTTAATGTCACATGGGTAATATTTCTTAAAAACTAACAAGTTCTGCTGAATAACAAAGAGTCCTTAAGGATCATGATAGTTTGGACTGTAGCATGATGGGATGAGGTTCTATCATTTTTAGCTCACCTGGCCCAAAGGGCCATGTGAGCTTATGCATACTGCGGCGTCCGTCTGTCGTCCATCGTCCGTCCGTCAACTTTTCCTTTTAAACAACTTCTTCTGAAGAACTGGAGAACCTCTGGTCATGATATTTGGCCAGTAGGTACATGGGATCGAATGCTATAAAGTCTCCTCATTAAAATGACCTTGACCTACTTTCAAGGTCACAGGGGTCAAATATGTTAAAAGCTTCAAACAACAATATCCTAAGAACCATTTGGACTAGAGTCATGATACTTAAGTATATTATGTAGATCAGCAGTGCAAATCCTTTTCTTAATAACAGTAATGAGGTCAAGGTCAAGTTTTAAGTGCTAGTCAGGGTCAAATGTCAACATGGGTGAAAAGCTTAAACAATCTTCTTTTCAAGTTCCATAATGCCCAGGGTCATGATATTAGGCCAGTAGGTACATGGGAGAGAGTGCTATAAAGTTTCCTCATTAAAATGACCTTGACCTAGTTTCAAGGTCACAGGGGTCAAATATGTTAAAAACTTTAAACAACAATATCCTAAGAACCATTTGGACTAGAGTCATGATACTTTGGTATATTGTGTAGATCAGCAGTGCAAATCTTTTTCTATATTACAGTAATGAGGTCAAAGGTCAACTTTAAGTGCTAGTTTGGGGTCAAAAGTCAACATGGGTTAAAAGCTTTTACAATCTTCTTCTCAAGTTCAATAAAGCCCAGAGTCATGATATTTGGCCAGTAGGTCCATGGGATAGAGTGCTATAAAGTTTCCTCTTTAAATTGACATTGACCTTGTTTCAAGGTCACAGGGGTCAACAATGTAAAAAAATAATCGAACAACGATATCCTAAGAAGCATTTGGTCTAGGGTCATGATACTTGGGTATGTTATGTAGACCAGCAGTGCGAATCTTTTTCATTATAACAGTAATGAGGTCAAATGTCAACTCTAAGTGCTAGTCGGAGTCAAAGGTCAACGTGGGTTAAAAGCTTTAAAATTACAATTATAAATTTCAAACAACAATATCTTGTTTGGTCTGAAATGACCTATATGTCAGTTTCATGTAACAAAAGAAACAGGTGCCTATTGTTTTTTTCAAATTAATAACCTTGACTTGGTTTTATGATCCCATGAGTCAATTGATGTGTTGCCGTCGACGGCGACACATTGGTATTACTTTGTCGGCGTCGTCGGTTGCGTCGTCTGAACAAGGTTTCCGTGCCATAACTTGAGTTCCCCTGGGTTGATTGAACTCAAACTTGGTACACATATTGCATACCAATATAGTTCGAACAGGTGCGCATTTCAGAAGTTTTCGTGCATTTCTGGTGGAGTTATGCCCCTTTTATTCACTTTTTTTCTTTTTAATCAATTCCTTTCAAAGGTGGGGTCAACATTTGGCCCCCACTTTGATTTCTTTTATTCTTTCGCCATATGTAGATACATAAAAATGATCAATAACTGCATAAATAATTATTCATAATTACTACTGAAAACCGTAGTGGACCTCCTTGCATAACACCAGGTTGAGTAATGGGGGTACCCTAACAAAATGATAGATAAATGTAACAGGCGAATGCTATTTTGAAAATGAATTAAGATAGTGTACAGTGTATGAAGTTACTGTTATTTTGATGCTAAATATGTCATATTGGTATATATGAAGTAAGCGTAGTGATACTTTTATTTAGAAAACAAGCAAAATTTTCACAAAATTTAAAATATAATCAACATTGTGAACTTGCCTATATATAGTTACAGTTGTAGTCTATATTTTAAACTTCTTTAAAATCTTTCCATATATGTATTTCGTCTACTGAATCATTTTGATGCAATATAAAAACCGGTAAAGTACTTAATTAGCATGCCAAACATGATCAATGCCCAATTTCATATAATCTTGAAGATTTGATTATCAATGTTTATTATGGTAAAAACCGATAATTTTCTGTTTTTGTATCATACCAAAACACTATATTATATTACGCATGTTTTAAAGTTATGTGCAGCAGTTATAACTCACGAATATAAATTCCGCCAAAGTAATCTTTCTTCTGGAGAACTACTTAAGGTTGAGATTGTGTTATAGACAACGATATGCAATTATATAAAAATAATCAAATAATCTTAATACATGTAGTAAAATTATTATACACTTTATTATACCCCCTGCAACAAAGTTAGAGGGTATACTGGGATCAGCTTGTCTGTCTGTCTGTCTGTCTGTCTGTATGTCTGTCTGTCTGTCTGTCTGTCTGTCTGTCTGTCTGTCTGTCTGTCTGTCTGTCTGTCTGTATGTCCGTAGAAAAAAGATTGTCCGGACAACTCCTTCTAAAGTAACGGACCAATTTCAGCGATAGTTTCCAGATATGATAACTACCACCTCAAGTTATGCATACAGGTATAATGTTTTCATTCTGATCCTTTTTTACAAAGTTATGGCCCTTTGATGAATTTTTTTTGTCCAGACATATCCTCCAAAACTAAGGGGTCAATTTCAAAGAAAGTTTTCAGATATAATAACTTCCACCTACTGGTGTGCATCCAGGTATTTCGTTTTCAATATGACCCTTTTTAACGGAGTAATGGCCCTTTGTTGAAAAGTCACTTGTCCTGACAACTCCTCCAGAACTATGCAGCCAATGTCAACGAAACTTTACAGATATGGTAACTGCCCCCTGACATAGTGCATCCAAATAGTATGTTTCATTCCGGACCTTTTAAAAGGGAATTATGGCCCTTTATAGAAAAAGAACCTTTGTCTCATAAACTACTGGGCGGATTTCTATGAATGTTTACAGATATGGTAATTACCCCCTGATTTAGTGCATCAGGGTAGTACTTTTTTATTTCGACCCTTTTTAAGGAGTTATGGCCCTTTGTTAAAAAAATTGTCTTGACAACTCTTCCTTTACTACTAGGATGACTTAAGCAAAACTTGTTCATCGGGGCTAACAATATTTGGTATGGAAGTATGTTTTGGCATGGGGAGGGAGTACAGGAAGTACTGTCAGTGACATCTATTCTTAAATATTACAGGAGGGGGGGGGGAGGAGGGGGGGGGTGTGAACTATGTATTGCTTTTCAATTCTTTGCCTTAGTTAGCCTTTAGCTTACATTCTGGGTTATATAGGAGTGGGGGGATTAGTTAGTCTTTAGCTTACAGCTCTAGTTATTATTTTATTTGGCCTATTGCCCATTCTTTAAACAAAATATGGAGGAATATTACATTATTTTATATTGTTAACTCTAAACAAAAAAAGCAAGGAAAGGTATCCTTGTCTGCCTCCCCATACAAACAATTATTTCAGCACATTTGATTTTTGTAACCTTGAGCTAAGATCAAGGTCATCAACGTTTACTAAATTTTAATCAATTCACATGAACAACCTACTTGCCAAATATCAAGACCAAAGGACTTTATGTCATGAAGAAACACAAGTTAAAGGGAAAATGGAAAGTGTTATATGACAAATTTACTGGTTGTCAATTTTCTTGAAATTCCTGATGTTGAAAGATATTATTGGTAGCCAACTTATGAAATATGAAATATAGACTGTTTTTAGAACTATGTAAATTAACGTGTCGAAAATGGAAATTTTCTCACTATTAATGAAATTTCACATACTTTTCTGCTTAAATCTTCAATAAAAAGAACAATTCTTTCTTGAAATAATGTAATATTAGGTATCAAAATGAAAGTTGGAATATGTTGGACACGATGATGATATAATTTTATAATAATTATTTTATTTAAATGCTCTAGGAGAAATTGTGTTAACGCACCTCTTTAACACCCACAGAGGTGTAAGTCAATGAGGTCCCATTTATCCAAAATTGAATTCTGAAACTAACGGTTCCTTAATTAAGCTTCCTATACCCATACCTTTTTTTAGTTATCTTGTTTTTAAATTCCAAGCGGGGGCCGACGCTAATGTTAAATCTCCATAGGCGTTGACCCTACCTTTTGTACGGTTATGCTAACATATATTACGGGTTTTTTCTGTCGAATTTCAACTTTCCGCGTTTTGGCAAATCTGTTTACGCAATAACTCAAGCCAAAACACTTTTCTTACTAAAGCACTGAGCAGGAGACACATCCACTCCTGTGGATTTCTTGTTAAACATTTTATAAGGCTTCTTTGTATAATCAAGAGGCCTATGTGGTCATGGTATTTGGCTGGTAGGGTTGACGGCTTACCATTTTGTTCAGAGCAATGACATTGACCAACTTTCAAGGTCACAGGAGTCAAATAGCATGCTGAAGTAGTGGACGACTGGGTTAACAATTTACTTTAAATTCATTTGATTTTGATATTTTATAACGGTCACATAATTACAAGGTAAGTGATACAGGCCCAATAGTCTGTTATGAAATTTGGGAGGGAATACATAGCATTCCCTTTGTCTAGTGTGAAGTGACATACACCTTGAGCATCCCCAATTGTTGTCTTTCAATGAAAATTGAAAATGACGGCAGCTTGAATATTTTCTTCATTATATTTCCACATGGAACTTTGCCGTTACTATTAATATAAAAATCATTGCACAGTGATGTAATCATTAAACATCTTCATTTAAGGTCAGATTTCCATGAAATTCATGCAAGTATCATGATATTTCGAAGTTCCTTTTTTAGCGTTTTGCATTCCACATCAAGGCCAGTTTCTGTAGATGTACGGTATATAAATACAACTAATCACCAGCTAATTAATAATATAAGCAAAGGCTGATGTCCTCAACTCGACTGGCAATGTTCCCGTGTGCTTTATCTTATTTCCATTGCGTATTTGTTTGACAGCAAAATTTTGTTGCAGGTGCGAGGAATTGTAATTTGTAATATTTTGTTATTTAAAGATGCCTAATTGTGAAATAGTTACCCTGTTCGATATAAAATCTTGTTTGTTTAAAATGTTCTCTGGTAATGAAAAGGTTTTTAACCGTTAACTTATGCTAACTCAACTTTCAGCTAACACGAGAAAAAAATATATATAATAGTATAGCAAATCTCAACTCTCTTTTCGAAACAGGTGTTACTACTGTTCTAAACTACATGAAAGCTGTTCTAAAAGATATAACTAATCCTAGCCACATTTACCTCTCAAGTTGACGGTTGTCGTTAACTTTTCGTTTGTTTTATGTCATTTCCTTTGACATGTTTTATCGTCTATCTATTGGCTATTATGACCTCTTCGGTGTTGTTGGGCCGTTAAGAATGTAATAACAATAATTATGATCCGTATGGGTGATTGAACTGTTGCAATACAATCGGATATATGCGTTAAACAACAATGAATAAACGTTAGGTTAATGATGTTAAACACCTGCAGCTGGTCAATCACAGATAGAGTTGTCCCTAGGTTGTTTATCAACACCACGATACGTTCTTACCATACTACGGTTTAATGTACTTTACTACATATATATTTATTTCCCATAACACGTCGCTTTATTCAAAATTCAAAAACAGCACACTGCTATGATCCTTTCAAAAGTGAATTAGGAAATCACTGGATTGTTAATAATCATATGGACCTATTTCTCTTTTTTTTTTTTTTTTGTAATGTAAGACTTTCGTTGTGTCCTACCTGGTTTTCCTACCCGGTGATGATTCAAAAGCGCACGTACTTCCACATTCCAATGTGACACGACGAGATAGCAAGGTTCCCTGTCGCTACAAGAGGGTTGTCATCTGGGGTCAAGGTTCATCTCTCACTCTAAACCCATGGAAGATAGCACGTCAACGTCAGATTGGTCTTCTACAAATACAGTTTGTATTTTTAAGCTTTAAAATTGATTTTAATTTACAACCAAAACAATTTTTGTTAATAACTATGATGTCTTAAATAATTGAATATATGCAAATAAACAACTTTTCCGTTTCCTTTTATTGTAAATATAAGAAATATAGACAAGACTGAAAAATACAGGGTATGTGTTTACATCAGTAACGTTTGTGTAGGATGAGCATTTCCTGCCCCGTAGGTAGCTAGTACCATTGTTTCGTCGTCAATGTAATTCGCTGTATAGCATTCTGTTTCTATTTAGCATGGTGACGTTAGAACTTAGCCGAGGCTTACATTTTCACAACATCAAATTATTGAATTGCTGAGCCAAAATAATAAATCGAAGTGAACAGTTTACACAGGTGTGCGATTCTGGTGTTTGTATTCGTGCCGAAAGCCTAAAAATTACACGTGAACCTGATAGAGGTACTCGATACTTGACACATTTATACTATATTGGTGATACGTCTCGCAGTTTGTGGGAAATTGGAGAAAAACACTTCTCATAAAACACCTTAAGATATGATATATGCCCTATTTGAGAAGTATACACTAAAATCGGTTTCACTTTTCATACATTGATAAAAGAAAGCGGACACGGGTTTTGGAGGATTTCGGGCTATAAACCAAACAACTTGAGCCGACCCCGGATACCCCTGATGGCTTGAACAAAATTTACGAGACGAATGTGCCGATAAAGTCAACGGTATATATATCACTGTTTGGCCATACGAGTCAAGTGTCCCCGCCGAAATGTAAAGCGCATTTTCCGGAAATATTCCTGATTCACTCTATACTATTTCATGGATCTACCCTTTTTACATTGAAATTTTCTCATTTACCGGACTTCATTTTCACAATTTCTTCGGAAGTATGAAGAATTAAAATAGTTCCTTTTTCAGTTTGTTCTTGTTCTGTATCATCCACATGGCCACGTAGTAACTGACTATCTTAATATTTATCCATAGTGCAAAAGCTTCAAACACTTTTCATGAAGGTTCCAAAGTACCTAGATAGTCCTACTGTTGACTAGAATGAGAATTTTAAGATACTGATAGATTCCGTGGAAGACTGCTAGGCAATGGACAAAACTAGAGCATGCTGAATTGGATTCACTTTCAAATTTGTTTAAATGTCCAAACCATACTCAACGATCTGTATTAAGAGGTTGTGTCAGCAGACAAAGCATGTAACATTTTCATCCTTGTCTGTAAACATTCTGTTTTACATTCCCTGCTGGAGAAAAATCAAAACAAAAACACCAACAAATTAATCTTTCTTCTAACCTAAGACACCTACCTGTTTTTTCAAAAGACGATATTCTGGTTAATCACACTTCTGTAGTGCAATCTTTCCGATAATTGATTAATAAGATGGAATGCACTTGCCTTTTTTATTCCTAAACTTCATAAAAATCGTCATAAACGACGCCTTATCGCTGGCTCTGCCAGATGATTAACCCAACCGTTATCCAAATACCTTACTACTATTCTTTGTACCCGTAAATCAGGATTACAGTGGTATTGTGACACTGTGTACTCCAGAAATGAAATTAAACAAAATGTGGATTTAAAAAAACCTTAAACAATCGTTTGATTAATTTTTACCATCCTCAAAATTCCAAAAAAGTTTTTTTTTTTCTATTTCATCTTTCGGAAAAATCTTATATGTCGCTGTTTACACTACCATGTCCTATATCAATCTGCAGCAAGTTCATCTATGAACAAACCTTCATGTCTGGTATGTAATGTGACTTCGAAACCCATCAATCCGGATAAAAATACAACACTGAATTGAAAATGTAGATAACCCCGGCATAGTTCAGGGGTTAACTCCCCCCTGGATTTGATAACATCGATAATTTTGACTGACACGGTAATATAAGGTACATTTCACCTCGGGTGTCCGCACTTGTCTCCGATTAAACGTCACGGAATCTCCGTCGCGGGACGGGCACGCGACGTGTCGTCTGCTCGCTCGCCCAATCCACACGTCCGTGTCTCTTTCGTCCTGACATTAATGATCGCAGACCCTCACATGATCAGACTTGGCGTTTCCTTGATCAAAGTCTAGTATTATTAGTTTAAAAGTTGCTATATTATTAAACGTCGAAAATGGATTCAACCGATTCCGAAGGAAATGAAGTTTTACCAGAGAAAGTAAAGGTAAGATATGTGTGTAGGACCTAGGGCCGCCGATCAATTATTAATATAACAAAAATTATAGAATATATTGATTTCGGATAATCACTTATAAAAGGAAAAGAGCGTTTGAATTTTTATTATTATTCAAACATGTTTGTTTTGTCGTTTATATGAATAAAATTATCACGTTTTTAACCACGTCGTTTTGATTGAACGGCAAGTGAAAAAGGGAATCAAGATATAAAATGACTTCTCGTAAATCAGATTTAATAATGTTTAATTTGCCAAAGGAACCTAACGTTGTTGAAAAAAAATGCTATAAAGGACGTTTTCATTTTTTCTAAATTTATTGGATTGCCGTTGCCATATGTGCGGTATTTTATATTTTTTGTTTTTGTTTTTGTGTGTGTTAAAGTTGAGTTCATGTTAAAACATGAAAGCATACCACAACTTAATTACACAAGAATAACATCTTAAACCATTTCACGATAGAGTGTAATAAATATAGATGTATATAGATCGCAGTGGATACACACAAGAGTAAATTTCTAACTGAAACAAGTTGATAGGAAAAGACAACAAGAACTGAGAAAGGTATTTTATAAATTTTTATATATTGTTTTTGTTACTATGATATCTTTTTTTCTATTCTTCTGACATCTAATGAGAAATATTTTACTTACATTACCTCGCTTCTACATTTCCACGGTCATTGTGTAAAGTACACATTTTTCAAATGTACCCAGTTATTGCATGGTTGGCCCTTTATCATATGTAACAACAGATCTTCCGATAGGATTGTTACATCCAACCAATTATGGTATCTTCCTTCAATGCTATATTGAATACGCCAGCCGAATAGGGAATCATCCCATTTAATTACTATACAGAACTGTATAATTTTGGAAAAAGTTTGTGTAAAGCTTTTGAAATTAGGTCACACCTCTTGTCTTTAAAATGAGTGAATATATTTATTAGTGTATGGGTTGAACTAGACTTTGTACGCCATTGTATTGTGCATAATACATGTAATGTAATATCAATAAGCTGTATTGCTTACGATAATACAAGAGTTGTGCTATACCAAAGTAATTACTGTTTTCTCTCGACCATGTCTAGGTTCCCAAGCATTTGATAGAGAAGAAGCGACGTGCCAGGATCAATAACTGTCTTGGAGAACTAAAAAAACTTGTCATTGAAAAAGATTTCCTTAAGGTATGTGGTACTGTACTTGCTACTCTGGGTATGACGTACTTACTGGAGTTGCAGCAAGTTTTAATACTTCCGTGATTAACAAAACTAGATTAAAATAAATTATATTTTCATAATTTTTTAAATCGGAAAAGTTGATATGTGTCTTTTTAAATAACAATCACAACCTAATAATTTGATAAACTGTAAGGACATTTTAAAAAAAACTTGAATAAATGTATCAACAGGCATGTTTGGAGATAAAGAAATATTCACAGATTCATTGTACATTGTAAAGTAAAGTTCATTAAGGCAGTACCTGTGTTTATTTATGTGTGTTTCATAATTTATGATAGATAAACAGTTTTTAAACTTTTCTCGACTTACTTAAAAGGAGAACGAAACCTGATAGTTACGTGAAACATGATACTTACTTAGGATTTTAAAAGTCGATTAACATTATAATCATTTCATCAGATAAAAACCACAGAAATATCATATTTAAACTTGAAATTCAACCTTAAGAATACTTGAGCTATTTCTACTGCAAATTGTTATCTTTTGAGGCATCTGTCATATTTATGAGCCGAAGTAAATTGATTTGTTTTCACAGGGTCAGCGGAGCTCCAAGTTGGAGAAAGCTGATATTCTTGAGCTCACGGTGGACTTCCTCAAAAGAAAAGCAAAACTGCCATATCGTATGTACTGTTAATTGTTAAATAGACATCATTATAAACAAATCATGGACGTAAATAACACTAATAGCTAAATTTTGTATTAGGGGAGGGGTATATTTTGTGCATAGTCCCCGCTGGTGCCTGGCATGTTGAACACTTATTGGACGGAGAGTGGAACGTCTTGTGCATTTCTCAAACTGGTACTGACTATGATAAGCTGATTATTTTCACTTTAAAAGAAACCTTTCATGTGTGACCAATTTTCCTTTGTAGAATACTCACTCTATTGTTGACTTTCCATCTCCCTAAGCTTGTTTAACAGCATATAACTTACGGACTTGTATTATCATAAAGATTTTCTTCGATTGTGTGGTCAACCCCTGTCAAATGTAGATGAACCTACAAGGATAATTGGACCAGGAAATTATAGTTACAAAAAAAATTGAAATACACCCATTCCTAACTTGGAAAATAAACTTTGTGTTTTTAATAATAATTGATCCATACAAAAATGTAATTTTTGATTTTTGAGAAAAAGTTAAAAATAATTTTGGAATATACCTGTAGTAAAAAATCAAAAATTACTTTTTTTTGTACGTATCAATTATTTCAGATTTATTAAAACTTATCACAACCTGTCAAAGGAGATTTACAGCTTGTCATGTTTTCCACATCCAAATGGTCATTTTATTTTTTATCGGCACCAAAATGAATTATTAAAAATAAATTGTGACATTTGTCTTTCATATTGACAAGGTAACCTTGTCATTCAATCTTGTGTTATTTTGCCCATATGTGTCAATATTTAAATTTGTGATAAATGCAGTAATTGTTCATATGCATATATCTACTTATGATAACAAAATCAAATTGGGGGACAAGTTTTGATCCCGCCGCTATGAAAAACAGTTCCGATGAGCTACAATTCCAAGGTCCAAAGCGCTTGCAAGCGTTAAACGTAATAAATAGATCACAAAATATATTTAGTTATTTACAGTTTAAAATGCTACATTTGACATAAACCCTTAAAGGGGATTTTGGGGTTTAAGCGATGTTATTTTAAAATATTTGTATATCTAAATTAGTATCCTTGATATGTATGCTATGTGAAATATTCATTTTTGACTAGATTTTACAAACGTAATTTTTTAAGTGTTCAATTGTTTACATTTTTGACAATTTCAGCTGTACTTGAATCTTTGGACGTCAGAGACTTACAAACCAAACTTTATGCAAGAGGATACAGGGAATGTCTTGACCAAGTCTCCAAATATCTCAAATGTACAGACATCAAACAATCTGTCGGTGATACTTTACTCAATGAATTAGAAACTGTTGCACAAAAAATGATTTCAAAGAACGCGAAATTGTCGGACAAACATGTGCGGTCGGTATATGCAGATGGAAAATCACATAATGGTTTAACTAAGATTCCACCGTCTGATTGTTCGGATCATGCCATACATAGCATGGCTACGGAAGAAGAAATGCATTTGGGAACGACTTCTTATAATTCCAAAGAACGCCTTGCAGCAGAAACACTAAATCACAACCTCCGGAATTCACCAAATGACAAGCAATATGTTGATAACAAATGGCAAATCGCTTCTGCCACTACTCTTAATTCAATTGGCGTGATAAAAGACAAAGTGGAATTACCCTCAACTTCGATCAAAATGGTCAATGGACACCCTTCAGTAGATTCGTTCAGCACACCATCAATATATCCAATGGTAGGCAGCCTTCAAAGTGTCACCGTGTTTGTACCCTGCCAGGTGCTTGCCTCAGCTATTCCGCCATTCACTACAAGTCAGTATCCGCCTTTCAGCAACGTTTGTGAACATGCTGAGCTGACACCGCCTTTCCTTAACCATTCTGCTGACCTTAATGCTGTCAGTATGAATCCAAGTTATATTAAAATAGATACAGTCGCACCAAGTAACTTGGAAAACCCCCATTCTGGTGTTGTGTCGGAGTCCACCACAGTACCTGACGATCGTAAGGAGGAGGGTAAAGATACTTGTTTAAACGAGAGTATCTCTCCGCTGCCATCTCCATGGAGACCATGGTAAAAGGCATACAAGAAATTCCGTTCAAACATGCCTGTACCATCTTTGTCACATATATCAGTTAAAATGCATATAAAATACATAATCTGTATTGTTTTATCTTGTCGCCATTTATAAGCTTCACTGCAAGAATGCATGTGTTTTAATTTCAATAGGCGAGTTCATGTTTGTTTATCTCTCTATCAAAAAATACCCGGGTATTAACAGAAAAAATGAACGGAGGAACAAGGATAGCGTTTCCACCATCACATGTGCCACCCACCCCGTCGCATGTGACAACCGTATTAGGTTTTGATATGATAATCAAGTCCAAGCTCAATTGATTCTTTATAAGCTGTACGGAAGAGGCTACCCTTTGTTTAGAATGTGAGTGAGCGTCACTGTACACACAATTGTACAGTGTAAATCACCATAAAACATAGCAAATCAAACGCAGAGTAAAACATTGAGGCTTTTCTCTAAATAATGATCTTTATAAAAGGATCAAGACAAAACTAACATTTATTAGAATTATTCTGAGATTTAACTCATAAATGTGATTTCTCAGATAATACAATACAATACAGTTTATTTTATTAAAAGTGTCAATTGTTCATACAGTTTATACATGTACATACAAGCATGATCTAAAAATGAACGAACAATGTAAGATTGACGCTCCGCCTATTAAAGCTTACCAGACACTTTAGTTATTCGTTCATACATCCTAGTTTATCAATACTAAAACCTTGTTCATTAATACCAAAAGAAAGTTTAGACTTAAAATTAAAAACACATTCTTCTACGATACGTCTTATGACCTGTGCCTGCTAAGACCTATTGTAAATTAGGTTCGTCCATTACAACAAGTGTCTGTACAGTGACAAAATAGTTGAAACCTGACACAATCTGTTCATCTGTTGATATCTATTGACAGTTTAGAAGTATTGGGAATTTGCCGAAATCTTGGGGAATCCATTTTGAATTATTTATTCTTAAAACTGTATACAAAGTATTTAGAAAATTATGCTTCTTTCATTTGGTTGATTGATGGTTTGAATATATTAACGTCGTTACCCTTAATAATAGTATATGGCCAGGCCCCGATATCAAGTAACTTCTTGGCTCTAATGAAATGGCGTTCTTTACCTAAACATTTTCAAATTTCTCAAATGTTCCGGTTAGAATTTCTGCAAAACGCGTACTACTTCAAGTCGAGAGGTAAATTCTTTACATAAATATTCCCGATTCAATTAAAGTATGCGGATATATAGCCCTTTAAATCAATCTGATTTTTGATAGGTGGAGGAGCTTTGTGATCCTGGATCCAGGACTAAGTGAGTTTGTGAAGCTGTAAATGCTGATAAAACGTAGATAACCCGAACGGCAGACACGCACGTGTTCTCTAGAGGTTTCGAGTAATCCTTGTGTAAACTCGAGAGGGAAATAGTGACAGGAAGAGATTACTGTTACTTTGAACAATAGTTTGAGTACCTGGTACTTGATATGAACTAAGTTTCAATTTTCATGACATTGAGATTTTGGGCTATGAATTTATTGAATCAATCGAGATAAACTGATTCTTTGATAACCCTCTTGTTTGTTAGCTGTCACGGTAACAAAGAAATGTTCATAGTCAAACAATATCAATATTAAAAACCAAATCAATATAATATCATTTAAGAGAATTGAATCCTGTCTAAAAAAACGATAATTGTTTGGCGGTTGTACGTTATAAACCGAAAAATGTGTGCAAAATTCAGCAAATCGTTTTATTTGAAAGTTGTTCAGTCAATTAAGTTATAGATCTATCCAAAATCTGAACCAATGAAATTAAGCCTAGCCTGCAATTGAATATTTTTAAGTCAGTCAGCTGAAAATAAAAACATACAGCAAAAACGATTCTTTTAAAAAAGGAACAAAATAACGCTCTGAAAATAAAAGTAATGTAGCGAGGCTAAAACATGCTACTATTAAAATGCTAGTCTTGAAGTAAATATAATTAAACATTTTCAGTCCGGGATTTTAAAGAATCACCATCAGAAAAAACATCTTAAACCTCAAATATTTGCAATTTTGAATAAAACTAGCAGGTTAACACGTTTCTTTAAAGATACAGATACCAGCAGGCTAACATATATTATCACCAGTGAAACTAGTATGACGTGTTTGTCTGGGGAATTTCCTAAACAGATGTATTCTATACAAAACACTACCTGCACGCATTCTATATAATTACAGTTGTTAGAAATTTGAGTATAAGTGAGCAAAACGAAACCAAAAGTAAATAAAACCGGAAAATAAACTCGGGGCGTATCTACTAGACCGAACTATCCTTCAATCCATCCATCTAAATAAGGACACGAAACTATATAAATAAGGACACGAAACTATCTAAATAAGGACACGAAACTATCTAAATATGGACACGAAACACGTTATGGTATATTTCAATAAGTTGGTGTATAGTGGAATGACCTGACTGGAAACCTGACTGATATTTATGTATAACAGAATTGTCTAAAGGTAGTTTTGTAAATATTGAGAAACTTATCTTTCGAAAACTTTACCAATAGCACTTGTTAGTGCAATGGGTCTATAATTGGAGGGGTCTTGTTTATCTCCCTTTTTAAACCATTGTTTGGGGAAAGACCCAGTCTCCAAAGAAGAACGAAAGTTCAACGATAGAGGATACGTTACTGTACTAGCAGTGTCTTTAAGCATGTTATGACTTTTCAGAGTCTTAAGAATGTCAATAATGTCGTTGATATCAAAGGGTATGTCCGAGATATTCGAGTCAGTCCTGGGTTCTATTACCGGTACGTCAGTGTCGTCAATGGTAGATATAGAAACAAAATAGTCATTGAGTATGTCAATCTTAAATAATGTCATCTCCGTTTCAATATTTCCTGTCGCACTCCTTAAAGGCGGTATATTATTAGAGGTGTCAGATGATTTAATTAACCTACGGACAAGTTTCCCAAAAAAATCTGGGATTTGTTTCATTGTGATCGTCTAATAGGTCGTTAACGTCCACATAAAATAATTCTTTTGCTATTCTTTAAGATCATTTACATTATTTTGCTGCTTCCAGAAATTGTTCAAATTATTTGGAGTGCGATTGGATTTATATCTATGGAGAAGTCCGTCTCTTTTTCTAATTCCACATCTCAGGTCAGAGTTAAACCATGGTTTGTCATTAGGTCTGATAATGCATTCGTCCGCTATTTCTAAATACCTGGATGTATATCGTCTGGTGCACGGGATCTAGGAAAAATTCAGTCAAGTCCGTTGATACAAGTAAATTATTAAACCGTCCAAAGTGTGCGTCTTTATAACATATTTTTTTCCTCTTATAGTTCCTAACAACTTTAGTCCGTATGGTCAGGTCTATAACGTTACAGTATCCAAATCGGGATATGTTCGCCTACACAGAGATCGATATTCAGTCAAGGATAAACCCCTCTTCCGGCTCTTGTAGTTATGCTTAGAAGTATTATATATAGTTTAGATCGGCTCGCCTACAACGAGTTGAGGATGTTGAATTTATCCACCAGCACAGTACACGTACCTGCTATATGCGGTGTTTGTTCCTCTTATTCCAACATGTTATGACGCCAATGATTGTGTTATCATATATTATAAGCTTTCCATAGCTATATGCAGGAAAAACGATCAGGGCAGTTTGTATCTGGACATGTGTTTTAAAACCAGACTCGCTGTTAAAGTTACAGTGTAAAGTACGACAACTCTGGGTAGAGATTGGGTTATCAGATCACCATTTATGTCCCGTCCGATAGCTCTTTAATTGGGAAAGTTAATCCATGTTAAACCCGAAGTGAATTGTAGGAGTGAAAATAATACAATCATAAATAAATCAGTTTCTTCTATAGATGAATAATAACAGTAAACTAATAAACGGGACACTTTGATTTTTCTCCACGAGTTACTTCCCCTGCATTGAGTACAATTTAAGCGGTGCATTGCAGTAATGTGTACTCATGCTCTCAGAACACGATTGTTGATTAGATTTTGCTTATCTAATCTTTATTAACCTTTTCATAAAAGCCCCCGCTAGGTTTTGGTTTTATTTGGCTTAACGTCCAAGTAACATCTAATTAAGGTCATAAATCAGGCCTGGAATAACAAGTTTCCAATATTTCGTTACGGTTTTTGGCGGTACGGGGATCTTTTAGATAGTTTACATACAACGAGGATGTACTATTTCTAAGTTTTTACAGACGACATCGTTTCATTTCAATTGTAAAAGAAATCGCTTTCCTGCCCTGTTTGTGAAAAAATCTATGTAGCAATCATTTGCTTTCTCTTGAATGGATCTTTTTAATACACGTAACAGGAACATATACACATATAGCTTGTTCAGACATAATTGCAAGAAATTAAATATATCATAGATGAATTTGATTTACAAATTGAACTTTGACTAGATAAATAGTACAAATGAGTATTCAGTGTATTGTTAAATATGTAAAAGATGTGGATTAATTAGATTGCCTTACAAGCGTCCAGCTGTAGGGAATTTCCCTTTAGCTCAGTAGAGCATCGGGCTGGAGAGCCAAAGTTCGCGGGTTCGAGCCCCGGCGCCGGCACTATCTTTATCACTATTCCTCGTCCTATTACAACCTGATGCCGTTGACCCTCCCCGTTCAAGGTAGGAGAACCCTTGGTGGGGAGTCAAAGAACCTGGGTTGATATTCGAAAAAAGGGGGGAATAGTGTAAAAGATGTCGATTAATTAGGTTGCCTTACAAGCGTCCAGCTGTAGGGAATTTCCCTTTAGCTCAGTAGAGCATCGGGCTGGAGAGCCAAGGTTCGCGGGTTCGAGCCCCGGCGCCGGCACTATCTTTATCACTATTCCTCGTCCTATTACAAACTGGTGCCGTTGACCCTCCCCGTTCAAGGTAGGAGAACCCTTGGTGGGGAGTCAAAGAACCTGGGTTGATATTCGAAAAAAGGGGGGAATAGTGTAAAAGATGTCGATTAATTAAGTTGCCTTACAAGCGTCAGCTGTAGGGAATTTCCCTTTAGCTCAGCGGTAGAGCATCGGGCTGGAGAGCCAAGGGTCGCGGATTCGAGCCCCGGCGCAGGCACTATCTTTATCACTTTTCCTCGTCCTAATAGACCTTTCTCATTTTGGAGTAGACGGAGCAAGGAGACAGCGACATAGACAAGCAAATACAGGGGTCATTTCAAAAATAATTGTATATGGAACGTAGCGTATAGGGTATGTCAGAGTGTGTACACGCACATGTACTCGGCTACAGGTAAGCGAACAGGTAACATGATATGGAGACACACTATACATTTCAGGCACATTATACATTTCAGACACATCATACATTTCGTGGCTCACTGCGGCAAGTATGTAACCGTGGTAATTGATATTTCAATGTCTCCGCTAAGGATCTCACCCAGGACCTCTGTTGTATTACTCTGACGCCGAATGAGTTAAAAGAAATTCCCCGAGCCCCGGTGTTAGATTCTTTTTCGGTAAAAATGCTACAAATCCCCAAAAAGGTGTAAAATTACTATAAACACCTTAGTTTAGGTCCAAGTATAGATGTAACAAATTCGCAGGTCCTTGTGGAAGCGACTATTATTGTTCTGCCATCTGTTTTAACAATAGATAAGCTACACCAGTTAGCCATACGCAGGGGGGCGCAGCGCCCATAGGAAAAAAACCCGGTCTTACACATAAAAAATCTGTGTATACCAAATGTCTAAACATTGACAATTTAACAATAACAAAAGATGACATCATGTGATCAAGATAATAACATAATTGTATTTAATCATTAACTAAATATGTATAATACTATAACATCTCCTTTCCGGAATCCATGTTCGTCTATTACTTCCAATCCAGTTTTTCCGGTGTTATGTTGTGGTTTAGAAATATTAAACACGGTGGAACAACACTTTTTGAATATATCGCCACCTTATTTAATAATGTTTAAAAAAATAAATATATTACAAATGAAATGGCTGGAAAAAAGGTATTATTATAACTTTGTATAAAGGTCAAGGTCAAAAGAAAGAAGATCCCAATAGCTACAGGGGGATTACATTATTACCTATATTATTTAAAATGTTTGAAACTGTTTTATCACAAAGAATTCAACGAGTTTTAAATCCCCGTGTATTTCCAAATATACAACAGTCTGCTTATCAAAAGAATTTGTGTAGTTTATGCACATCATTCAGTCTTCAAGAATGCATTAGTCATAATATTGAATACGCTTCCAACGTCAGCGTTGCTTTCTTAGATAGTATCAAAGCGTTTGACACTGTGTGGCACGCTGGGTTATTGTACAAAATTTATGAATTGGGTCTAAACGCCAAGACGTGGATTTTACTAAAATGCATGTACACACATGTTGAAAGTTGTGTTTTATTTAATGGATTAAAGTCCTCCATGCTCAAAATGGAACGTGGAATATTACAAGGAGGGGCGTTGTCTGCCAAAATGTATTAAGTAATTATTAACGATTTATTAAATGAAATAGAGAATTCTGGTTTAGGTGCAGTAATTGTTCATTTAAATGTTAATGTTCCTACACAGGCAGATGACATTTGTCTGGTGAGTACGAGTCTTAAAAGTCTTCAGAAAATGATGTCAATATGTGAGAATTATAGTAAAAAATGGCGTTTTTCATTATCTGTTGTAAAAAGCAAAATGGTAAATTTCACAAACCCAAGTAGTAGAACTTGTACTATGTATACACATATTTATCTCTACGATAGTATTATGCCACAGACTGACGGCATTACACATGTTGGTATTTTATTAAACTTAAAACAGAACTCTTTTGAGAGAACAGCACTTGCATGTAATAAGTTAAGATCGGGTATGATGTCCCTTGTTCGTTCCGGTGCACATCCCTGTGCTCTCAACCCTTTAACAGTAACGAAGCTTATCAAAATTAAAGTTTATCCATCCGCCTTATATGGGTGCGAGCTTTGGCAATTGATAAAAACCGAAATAATAATGTTAGAAAGAGCACAACATTTTATTGTTAAATCTATTCAAGGGTTTGAAAAATGAACCAGAACAGACATGTGTACATCCTTACTCGGTTGGACCTCTATTGAGGCATATATAGACATTAGAAAATTATTATTCTTGGGAAGATTGTGTAGAATGAAACCAATGTCTCTTGTTTATAAAGGTTTTATTACAAGACTCTTTTTGTTTCGACTAGGTAGACCGTACCAGAACGGATTCATCCCCGACATAGTCAAAATATTAAAAAAGTATTCGTTGCATAAAAATCTAGATAATTTTGTTGAAACTAAATTATACTTAATGTATATAATAGTTATGATTAAAAGTTAAATACATACATATCTAATGTAGAATTTTCTATAAGTTATGTGCACTTAGCAAAAGATATCACATGAGATACTATATGTATTAAACATCTACAGATTAAGATGCATGGGAGTATACATATGTGGGCCCGTAACACCTCGCAGGTAGGGATATCCCCCACCCTTATGTGATCCAGACCCACAAATGTATCTTCCGCGTTTATAGTTAGCATGTTATAATAAATGTCTCTATTGCATGTATTAACAAATACAACGATACATTGATTTATATACATAGTCATGTATAAGTATTACGTGCCACGTACCACGTATCATACAATTTATTATAATTTACTTGGCTTGTGCAAATCAAACTTAAAAAGTTTCAATATACAGATTGTAAATTGATTTGCATTAAAGTAAATCATACATTTGAACGTGTTCCTCTAAAGATCTCAGCGCGCTCTTTTTAATTGATTTTGTCTAGGAAGAGTTACGTGTGTTTTTATAACTAGACTAGAACTGCAATATAGAAATACATTTTCGTGATAAATAGGTGAAAATCAGAATATTTACGAGAATTTCCGAATATATCAATATGTATTTGCAACTATTTGTCGAAGGTGACAGCTTAATATTATTTGATTTGTTCCAATGTAGGAACAACTTTGCTGTTTCCCGACCGACCCACAAAAAATGGAATCTCTTAATTTTTTTTTTTTTTTTATTTTTATTTTTTATTTTTTTTTGATGAAAAATGGACTGAAACATCGCTGAAAGTTATCGTTTTTTATTAAGAAATCTGCTTAAGCCGAAAAAATACCTACCTATAGCTACCAACTGAAAAAAAGTGAAAAGGTTATACTGACGTTACGTTAGAATGTATCTTTAAATAACCGTCTCGGAAAACAATTCCCATGCTTAGTCATAAGTCATAAGAATCATTTTCTGTTAACCCTCTAGTGTTTTGTCGCAAGCAGGGGGAAAGGAATCCTTAATACAGATTTTGAGATGTTCCCTGAATATACTACTCTCAGTGTCCGTCTCCGACTCCGTGCTAGGTCTGCCTCAAAAGTTACAGAGCTTACATCCACGAATCGCGAATTGTTGATAGGTTAGTGTTCCAAACAAAACATAAGTCCCATATACATTATCAATTATATATTGGGTTAGTATTGTTTAACGTCCTATCAACAGCTATGGTCATTCAAGGACGGCCTCCGATCCCCTGTGTGCAAGATGCATGCATGCTCGTAGTGTTTGTGTGTGTGTTTTGAGGCTGCGATATGTTCGTGTTTGTCTCCTTGTGACAGTGCGGACCTGATGCCGACTTTATAGTGCTACCGCACTGAAACATACTGCCGAAGACACCCAGCAGGACACCCCACCCGGTCACATTATACCGACAACGGCCGAACCAGTCGTCCCAATCCTAAATTGCTGAGCGTTAAGCAGGAATAGAAACTACCATTTTACAGACTCTGGTATGTCTCGGCCAGGGGACAGAACCCAAAGCCTTCCTCACAGGGGCGAACGCTCAACTAAAGGCAAAAAGTGAGGCATTGTCGAAAGAGACATAAGGAAGAAGAAAGTTGTTTAGAAAGAAGAGAAAAGATAAGATCCCAAATTTTGTCGCCTCTTACGGTCATGCAATGGGGGCAGCATGTACAATTCTTACGCCCTATACCCGCAGGGACATCTCCAGCACACACACAGGGAGATAAGCGCCTGATAAGGCAGCTCCTGCAAATGCCTCAAAATTGTATTGATTCATGTTTATGCTAATTGTACTGGTTGGATAAATTGTATATCTATGCACTGTAAAGCGCTTTAGAGTGGCTTATTCTAGCTAGATAGGGCGCTATATCATTATTCTGTAAACTTGCCTTGTCTTATAGATATGCAAACGGGCGTTGAGTCACGTTCTAGCCTAGTGCCTGTGTTTTGTCCGAACTACTAGACAGTTGACTGGTCATTTTAACCACACTTACCCAACCTGATACACCTGAACATTTCTTACTTGTAATACATTATCAAAGACACAAAAAACGCAAACACCAAATTAGCAACTATAATATTTTTAAGGTTTGGCGATTATATGGCCATTGCTTCATACAGATGTGATCACCGACTCTAAATTAGAGTCATAGGGCAAACAAAACTGAGATACATCTGTAACTGCAGATCAACTTAATCAAACTTGTGCAAAATTCAAATCTTAGGACAATTTTAAATATGAAGGAGGAATTAAGTAAACACGGGAAACAGATGTACACCTCATTTTTCCCACTTTACCAATTTCTTATTCGACAATAATTGGTCCTATATTATTTCTAATAATTAGAAATATTTGAAATTCAAGTGAACACTTGGAACAGCTGTACACTTCAAATGAATTGCTATTAAATTGCAAATACAATTTGTAACTTCACAAACGTAGTTCAAGTGAAACTGTTCATTGATTGACAACTGGTCAATATGGTTAAAATTTGCACCGAACCGCCACAGCCATATAATCGCAATCCCAAACCTGAATAACAATTTTACATATCAATATTTTTGAAAGAATATTGCCAAGACCCTGCTGCAAATGGTACAATAACATTTCATTGCCTAACTCAGACAGATGGACCTTGTCCAAAAAAGATCAGGGCAATCCTCCCGTATCTCATGGTATTTAATGTAACTGCCTCCTAAGGCTGTGAAATGACTTGCCACGTTACTGTTGACCCTCACTCTGGCCATATCAACAGTCTTATGAACAATTTCGTTTCGCCTCTCCTACCAATGTTGGATTTGCGACCAAACCAATATTGTCTCGGGGATTTCAATAAAGAGTGACGGAGGTCACAATTCACATGTTGACAAAGATAATTCCCACCACAGTGAATTACCATAATCTGGGGAAAGTCCTCGACCGTCAACAGATGTCTAACGAAAGGCTCCAGTTCTCTCCAACGTAGGACACCTTTCCCCTGCCACCACACACAAGCATGGAAGTGGCTCAGTCCAAGGTGAATCCCATCCACTGACTTCTTTGCGTGGTAAAAGGCATCTTTACTAACGGGGATCCCACAAACCAAATACGATTTCTGACATATCAAAGTCTTGAACTGACAGTCATATGTAAGGCTGACAGGTTATCCTCTATAAATGCCATCGGTTCTACTATTATTTTGATTTAACTTAAACAAAATTTAAAAATACATTTATACACTTGCGATGGTATTTCCAAAAAAAATACATTTATGCAATGTTAAGTTAATGTTTTACCCAAGACTACTGCAAGGTAGTGTATGAGTCTTACAAGCCTCAGCACAATTCTATGGTTCGGACTCGAATGTACGACCTAAAAGCCTGCGATTCCCATACACCCAGTTGTTAGATTTCAGCATCAGACACACCAACTGCAGAGGTTTTAGGTGCAGCGCCTATTGTAAACGAGTGCGATATATATCGCTCTGTAGATACTCTAGCTGCGTTCAGATACTTTTTTAACAAGGCATTGAATTGATTTTTTGTGACAGGCAAATCACCAAAATGACTAAAAATGGATCCGGTTTATTTGGCCGGACAGCCAGGATTGTTTTTACCAACAAAACTGGGCATATTGGCGGAATGTCTACTGTTAATCATACTGTCACCCATTTACTTAACTGATCGTTGGAACTAGACAGTGATAATTGAACACTTGTTGTAGATAGCATGAAATTATTAATGGACAGTGTACATGTATGGGAGGTAACTCCCAGCTTGTCAACTACTAATTCCCCCATTCTGACACCCCCCCCCCCCCCAAAATAGAACAAAAAAACCCAGCAGAATACAATATTTGTTTATATTTTGAACAACAAACCACGTGAAGGGCCTGAAAAAGCTTCACCAACAAGTCAGGAGTAACAGGCATCCTAGCATCTACCCGTTTTGAAAACCTTTGCATTCCTGTTATCATTTTCCTCTTGGCCTGTAACAGTTTATTCGACAGAACGGACTTTGCTGTGCTTGAAGCATAACTGCCCGTAGACATATATGATACAAAGTTGATGGTATCACGCAACGGTGGAGGCCAGGACTTGGCGAGATGATACTACGCTTTAGTAATATTCTCAGAAATAGAGGCTGAAATCAATTTTGTAGTTTCAGCTTGGAGATCAACATTCGGAACGATACTAGGATTTCTGCTGGCTCTGAATCTACATTGTGCCATTGGTGCTAGTGCAAGTGAACGGACCAACCGCATGACCCTTGTTGATTTTGAACAACAAGGGTCTATTAAGAATACAATTTCTATTAAGAATAATAATTATTGTTACCAGGACCTGCTTTTCTATGCTTAAGACAGTTTTTGCTTTGTTCTGTAATAGTGATCCCCATATCATCAGTGACAGAAGGACGGGAACCAGTTCCATGAAGGTTAAGTCAGAGGTTAAGTCCCCCATGTCTTCAATCATACCCTGAGAGGCTTTGAGTACGTCATGAAAACGCCTATTGAACGCCCGGATGTAAGGGATGGCTGTGGCAAATAATATTCACGACACCTACAACTGACTAATGTTTTTTCAAGGTTGTTTTGTTTACAACAAGAAGCCCAATGAGTAAAACTGGAATTTTTCTAACTTCTCAACTGGAATTCGAAAGGTCATATCTAAAGTATTTAACTTATAGCCAAGAAAACTAAGATAAAGGAACGACCAACTGTTTTGTCCGCAGCAAGAAGGACACCAAATTCGTGAGCAGTACCTGCAAATGTCTGCATTAATGCGAGGCGATCACCACTACCACTAGTCACCCCAAAACAAGAAATCATCCCGGTAATGGACTATAGACTCTAGTTTGGACCGATATGTAAACATGTGGCAATTGTTTCAAACAAAGCACATGAATAAGAACAACACATGGGCAAATATTTATCCACAAAATATGACCCTTGCAACTGAAAACCTAAAAGCTCAAATCACCTTGGTTGACTGGTACCACCCTGAATGCAGAAGCACCCTTTCCTAGCTTACTGATCATATCAATGGCCTGAGCTTAAGCTTGATACTGTACAGCATGATTAGAACTGTCTACACAATCATTTATAAATGATAAATGATGAATCAATCTCCAACTTTCATCTCGTTTGGGTTCTAAACCTATAGGTGACAACCTGACATTAGCCAAGGGTCTAGATAGGTGGGGACCTGCAATACACCATCCACCGCTGACACGCTTGACCAATCAGACAGGCTCATTTTATCACGTGATAACTCCCGCGTGCAAATCGCTTCCGGGTCGGACAAACAAATGCAGACGACGCCATTTCCCATAGGCTACAGTGTTAATTTTGTGTTCGGTTTGAAGCGTTTTACACCGTAACACTTCACCATGCTCAAACACTGTGTACAGGGACTTTGCCATTCTGACTCCCGAAACCCCGAAAATCTGCAGAGATGTTTGAGATGGATCGCGCTTAGCAGACGTCCAAATATGTCTAACTACCAGACAGGAAACTTAACAGTTGACTGGTCATTTTAACCACACCTTCCCAGGTTGATACACCCGAACATTTCTTGCTTGTAATACATTATGTTATAGTCCAGTGGCATAGCATATATGTATTCTTGTATGCTCAAGAATACACTAAATTTTCAAGATTTTTTTAAAAATCAGATAATGTTGTTAATTTCATTTTTATTATAAAGATGAACCGTCTGTATCAATAAAATAGAAAAGAATGAAACAAAACCTCTTCTTGAAAATGTTAGTCTGATAAAATAGTGTGTTTTGTCTATACACTGTACATGACAAATATCGCAGGTTTATATAAATCAAGAACTACTTAGCGAAGTACAAAAATTAATTATATTCATATAGAAAGTCGTTTTTACTTGTTAATAATCAGACTAAAAGGATTTCCCAGAATACAAGAGATTGCTATCTAGGGCCTATTAGAATTCAATTTCTTTCCAGTTAAGGGAGAGGGAACTCCTCGTTCCATACCCTCCCCCTCCTCCTGCGTTACGCGCCTCGGACGCTTGACCCCCTCTGTAAGCATACACTTCGCAAAATGATTTGCTACGCCACTGTAGCCCTAGTGCCATGTAGTGTATTTATACGATTCAGTTGTTCAGCGTTTAATGATATGATAATTGATCCGAGTTCTTAGTTCTCATAAAGTTTTATACAACTCTCTGCAGTCCGGAATGCTCTGCTAACCGGTCAAATAATACGGTCCCAGTGCTGTCCAGTCCACTGAACCAACAATGATAACCATTTTTAATCTCGTCTTTATAACAGAAAACAGAATACAGAAGTACCCCCATCGTTACTTAAATATATTTAGTCACCGTCTATGAAAAGCACACATACGCGGTGTCGGTGAGCACAAAGGAATCCACACGCTGTCAAACGCCCTAGATCTCACGGCTGACGGGGAAGAATTTGTTACAGCTATACTTGGACCTTAACTGATGTGTAAAGAGTAATTTTACTGGGTTAAGGTTGTTAGATCAACTTTTGGTAAAATGCAACCCTTAATGACGTAATGATGGTGTATACGACCATTGCGATTTTTATCGAGAATTGATCTGAAACCCTAAAACGTGTAAAATTACTTTGAATAACTTGGTTTAAGCCCAACTATAGTTGTAACAAAGTATCAGGTCCATATGACAGAGACTGGTAATTTTAAATATCGTGTGTTAAACAAATACTTCAGCGCATACAAAGACGACACAATTCCGAACAAAGTGACCGGTTTTAAGCAATTTCAGCTCACTAAAACAATTTAAACATATCTACTATCTGTGATTCTTTATTTGATAACCATTGAAAGTTCTGTAGATAGAACTAAAAACATTAACTGTGTTATAAGTGGGTTATATAAGTGAACTCGATTGCCTTATTATTATTTTCGTAATTTTGTCTCGAAGCAATGTCTTTCTCTTCATGGCCGTTTTGACATTTAGCACTTTCCTGATTGCATACATTGTCCCAGAGCTTCTTGAAATAAGTCAAATTGATGAGCCGTTGGTTATCCTTACCAATGCTGCTATCCAAAAAACAGCCCGAGACAGGTATAGATTTAGAAGATAACACGAGGACACCACCGAGGAATCCTATGGTGTGCGACATCCAGGCACTAATTACCTTATTTTCTGGAATCAACCATGCATCCTGCAAAAACCAAATCCCTCTCCAATGAGCGACAGGCAAGCAGCTAGCCATGACTAGATACAGGTTCAAAAGTAATACCCTACACATGCTGTGTTTATTGTCTGGATTTTTGACAAATGGCAGAATGAGATGTTGACCAATGACAGTTGGATATGCCAAAGCGAGGCCCGCGACTAGAGAGTAGATCCCGGATTGAGCGTCGTCTTCCGGATATAAGTAGATATTCATCAATGACCATAGTCCACGCCAGAATACGACGACGAAGGTGTGGACAAGCAGAGGAGTCATCACCATGTCGACCATAAACCGAGGTGAATTGCCGACCTGCAATAAACAACAACGGTAATGTACATAAGAATTAAAACAAGTGACAATTTCAGTAAAATCAGTTATTTGATCAACTGAAAAAACACAGCAAAAGTTGAATGTAGATGACAAATGAACTTCTATGCAAATTTTAAAAGCAAAATATAAATATCTATTGTATACAGGACTTTTCGCTGAAGTTCGATTTCTGGCCCTTTTACGCCCACTGAAATGAGGGCAATTTTATCATTACAGCAAACATTAGCATACAACATAATTTACATATTAATTATTCCGTCTTTGCGTATTGCAGAGTTATCTTCTCTTGGGAGCAGGTATTGATTGTTACGTCATTGGTTTGTGTGAGAAAAATACATCGTTTTCTCAAAAATTGATGACGTTACTCTCACAAACCAATGACGTAACAATCAATACCTCCTCACAAGAGAAGATAACTCTGCAATATGCAAAGACGGAATATGCGAAAGGCGAATAAACACTGGGCTAATATGGATTTTACAGGCTACGGACGATATTGGACTGGGCGAAAATTTCTCGTTGAATATCTGCGTGGAATACTCTACACTGAGAACGGTATCGATGATGAATTCGGAGGCTGTAGGAAGTTGATTTGTTGTCAATCTTGATCGGCTGCGGACTTACTACATGTAAAACGTGTGTAGTTTCATTTCAATACTTGATAGCTTTCTTGTCAATTTTACGCATGGCAAAATTCATTCACGCACAATGATTTTATTTTTATGTGTTTACTCGCCGAGATAAGAATGAGAAACATGTTATAATATTTTAGCAAGAAATATTCTGCGAAACAATACCGAGAGGATGGGTGGTTTATTTGACAGCAGTTTGAGACAGAGAAACATGTAAAATTATATATCCGACAGTTAATTTGTGCCACATTGTCAAACAAGGATAGCATTCGACCTCGTTGTCGATTTAAAAAAAACCAAAGGGTCCTGAAGAGTCACCGAAACAAAAGGAAATACATAATGGCCACCATTTAACACAGAAAGGAAACAAAGGGTTCTGGAAGGGTTAAACTAAACATAGAAATATAATGAGTATGACCTGACTAACCTCTGACCCGAGTCTGCCTGTTACCCTAAACAGCGTCACGTGATCCGTATCATGCGCAACTAGCAATGGTGCTGACGTCATGATTGATTTGGTACATCGTAGACAGCATATTACGCCGGAGCCAATAATGGTTGATGTCAAGGCGCTCTGCCACGACGTTCCTGTGTAGTGATCCTGCAAGTTCCATATACCACGCCACTGTGCTACACTTCCGGTCGAAATGATATAAATATGAAGTCTCGAGAGAATGAAATGCACTACAATGTTTTTAAAAGTATTTATCCTTGATATATATGTCTGTAAGAGGCCTGTAAAAATCAGGACAAAATTCCCACAGGTGAAGCAAATCCAAGCACTGAGTTCCATGTTATCGGGATAAAGATATGCATCAAATATGCCCCAAGTTCCTCTCCAAAAAAACACAACACAGGTTGAAATGACAAGGAAACTCATAAGAAAATCCAAGACGGCAACACATGCATTTGAAGTAGGTTCCATTGTCGTTTTATATATTAGAGAACTTGGTAAAAAGAACGATTCAAATGGAAGGTGACGACTATTCAACAACTCTTAAGGCAAATATAAGAATCTTTATGTCGATAACACTATGAAATGTATTGTACTTTTACCATCGTATATTTTCATCCCTTTTACGTGATATCCATTCGTGTAAACAAGCCATGCAGAGATTATCTTTAGTACTGTTTTTTATCATTCTACATTCTTGTTTGTCGAGGTCACTCACACTTGTCATTTTGATGGAATCTCATCTGTGTCTATTCCGGCTTGGTTGGTGTACTCGTCTCTGTTCTTACGTCATCGTGGTCAGTTACTATTTAAAGAATAATCTACACTCTCCGGAATATACGTCCTGGCACAGATTAGTAAATGGCTATGTTGTAACGTCACTGTAGCCTTTCACTCTAGACAGTGGAAAGTGGGAATACTTTGCAGCTAACACGGTTACTGAGTGGTCATTTTGGTCATCCTGGGTTGAGGCGATGCTACGGGTGGTTCAATTGTGTCTGTGGTGTTACGTTAAACCCCAAAGTTCCCTTAAACGGACAGACTGACAATGTCCACTTACTTGACCAATACAGTATACGTATATACACATACACCCTGGACTGACCACCTATGTTTGGGTGGTACCACGACACGGGTGGTGTGTGTGTTTAACTGTTTGTTAACACTTGACCATGAATAAGATGGCCTTAAGTCAACTGTTTGTAAGCTTATCAAACACGTCACCGGTTAACGTAAAATGAACTTTTATATGTACAATATACACAGATTCCTTCTTTTCATTGTCATTGCTGGTAGGGTCGTCCTATCATCGATCTATACCAGCATACACTAATGCCGAATTTATTTTGAACATTGTTTATATTTCTGGTGTCGACATTTTGTTTCATACTAAAACGAACAGGTAACAACAGATCCATTACAGCCACATCGTCCTCGGTGTCGATCGTAGTAAGTAAAATCACAAGGTCCCTTCTATATTCCATCCATAAGCTATAGGTTTATCACCTTTCCGAAACGCGTCTGTGTGTGACGTTTACCTTCGGGTTTCCTTTGTCCTTACTCAAACGCCGCTGTGCTGTGATGCATATGTTCGAGTTTCTTTCGTCATAACCCAAACTTCTGTTAGCCGTTGTGTACACCTTCGTGTTTCATTTTTCTTTCCTCAAACACCTCTATGCTGTGGTGCATATGTTCGAGTTAAGTCCTACACAAACTCTCTTGTATTTATTTGTTCCTACTAAGACGTCTTTGTGTTGAGGTATACACTTCCGTTTTTCGTTTACCCGAGTTGTAAACATCGTCGGGTCACGACGTATGTTTCTGTTAATTTAAATCCTTACACATGCCACATACAGTTGTGGTGCCTACCGTTCGGATACCACTTTGTAGCTTACATTTCATTATTTGTAAACATTTTGTTTAACTCCGATCCTGTGGGCCTGTGAGAAGTAAAATGTATGTAAAGATTTTTTATGATAACCCAGCCAGACACAATACATATTATCCTTCTACGTTTACCACTGACATAAACACAAATGCACCGCGTGTGACATCTTGAACATACATACAATCAATACTATAATCCTCGCCTCGTGCTCGAGGCAAACCAACTGTACGGTTCGTTTATTCAGCACCTATTTAATAAACTTACAGTAAATGTTACGTGTTACAACACACATTTCTTTATGTCAACATTTTTGTTATAGTTCACATATGTATATTGTTTATGGTATTATACATAAAAATGTAAATTTATTTAAAATGCAATGATAAACATCAAGGCAAAACGATTTGTCGTGGAAAAAATCAACATTTTGCTGCATTTCATATGCCATAATTATTTTTCCTGTAAAATATTAGAAATGATATATTATGTAGCTCTACTATTGACCTTTTTATTAAATATGAAATGTTAATCATATATCTATAAGCAGTGTATGCTATCTCTGTGTACATAAAGGTATTCTAAACCAATGTCCTATAACGACTATACTGTAGCTATTGATACACACACTCGTCACATCTTACATCGTGTGTAACAGACGTAATGCTGTCTAAATACACTTGTACACCCATAAACTCATGTACTCGTCTTTCAAGTCTGTAATAACTTTGCAGATTAAAATGACTTTCTATTTTTTTCCAGATCGAAAATATTTGCAATAGCACTGACCCGAAACAGTATGACTCAGTGTGTAGGATTTAGTCGCTTTGAATTGAAACCTTTTTGCAAAAATCAACCGACCATATCGAATCAATTTTCATTCTGATTGAAGAAAAGAAAAAGAAATTACTTTCAGTCTTGATGAGATGATGTGCATAGCAATTCATTTATTTAAATTTACGTAAAGTGGGGATATTTGTCGTGAAAGTTATAATACGTCATTATAATATAATGTATCAGAGAAAGATTAATCCGCGGACTTCTCTTCCTGTAACTTTAAGGGGACTTCGTCTGCCTTTCGTGTTCGATAGTTTGTTATCTTGAATATTTTTGTTTTCTCTTGGAACTATTCTTTGTTTCATCGACGACACCCACCGGGTAAATGTAGGTTAAATCGACGACACCCACCGTGTAAATGTAGGTTAAATCGACGACACCCACCGTGTAAATATAGGTTAAATCGACGACACCCACCGTGTAAATGTAGCTTTTATTCCATTTCTTTTAGCGTTTACAGTGTAACATAAATTAAGCCATAATTGTTGAAAAATGATTTTGACTGAAGTTTTCCAGCTTATGTAATTCCATCTCCAGTTGAAGAAATACCTATGTCTATGAAATTTGAGGACCACATGAAAATATCGAATTATAGGCGACACGTAAAGAATTTGTGGCATGTGTTTTATATCTTACTGTCACTATATAGTCTCTTTGAAAGCTGTGCCGTTGATGGGACTTTAATCACCATGCATCACGAGACACAATTCTTAGCGTATTAATACAACACTGACCGGAACTACAATATCCAATATAAATAAACATGACGGCTGCTGAAATATTGCTGGGCATTGTGAGATTTGACAATGTCATTGTAAATTTATGTGCAAAATAAAAAATAAAATAAAAAACACTTTTATTACAACGAAAACAAGACCAAGGTCTGCAATATCGTATAAAATGCACATCGGTTGAAATCACCATTGCCCGCAATGGAAACAATTTTAACGCTCATGCAATTTATCAGAAATATCGTCTGTTACACTGCACTGATCAACAGGGGTTCGCTACAAATGTCTGAAATACACATATTCTATAGACCTACTGAAACATATGTTACAGGATATGAGTCACAACACACAAAAACATTTCAGACATTGTAACGAACCTGTGCTCCGTCGCAAGATCACTCACTTCAAACGCTATCAGTTTCACGCGTCTCGTATCCACGGTTCCTCAGTTTCTGACGACATGTCAAATAACGAGGATGTTATAGAATCTACCGACTGTTGTCAGGTTCCCAAACATTCAACAAATACATTCACGCCTGGATTCTCCACAAAATGAGCAAAGAAAAAAGTTCGAATTAACTTCCAAAAATAACTACCTTGTGGAGGGCAAGGTCGGATTTACGGTGTTCACTGTATTTGTTCATGAGCGAAATGTATTCCGGGGAAAAATCGAAACAATTTCAAATCTAACTTTCAGCTCAGAGTTCTATTGATAAACTTAAATCACCCTATGGACATATCATACGCAATTGTATTGATACTGAATAGTGGAATAAAATTGAAGTCTTCGTTAAAATTTCAAAGTACTACTTTGTTTGACAATCAGCACGCGACAATACGCTGTTAAAACTATTGAACGAAATTGTGTGGACGGTCGATAAGCCGGGCATTTTTAATTTTAAACATAAATTATAAGTTAAAAAATAACATAAGAGGCAGAGAAAACGTAAATAAAAGTATTGAACTGTTTTTGAATGGTATTTATGATTAGCGCGCATTATGATTTGTTTGCTTGCAAAGCTGTGTCATTCAAATAGATCATAAATACCATACAAAAGCAGTTCAATGCTTAAGAATTCTCACAGAAAGTAATTGTTTACAATTTTGAACCAGTATCTGATCGGGTGGGGGTCAGAAAATTGACACCAACAAGAAACCGTATAGCTATCCACACAACACTGTATGAGAGAACTGCAGTACATAGCTTTGTTGTAAAGACTTGGGTTTTCACTAATGTTTGAACTATTATCATTATTATTTCTGAATTCTATTTTCTGCAGTTCTTCAAATGACCTTTTCGCAAAATCAGAGTTAAAAATATAGCAATATGCTTTACATTTTACATTTTTTGACATTTCTATTTGGGTTAAACGTTTTATAAATCACGAAACATTTATGATTTACATAGCTGTAAATGATAGCGTAGACTGTGCTTCTTTAATCATTGTAGAAAGTGAATATTAAGAGTGACATACAGGGAGTCGGGTGTAGTCGGTTTGACAGCAGGTGAGTGAGGTCAGTATTCAAACCACACATAACGTGTAATCAATTTCTGTATGTACGAACGCACCCTACCATTAAATGTTATTCAATGAAGATAGTGTATACCATGATGAATCTAATTTTCCGTGGTATTTTATTAATGGTATTTTTATAACATTTCGTGTTTACAGAAGTGTGGGCAGGAAGCGGAGGATTTGTTTAATGGTTCTATTTACACTTGTACCACGTGTTATACACGTATGACTGGCGGGGACTCCTCTATCGATCTCCGGGGATCCCACCACGTGTTGTTCAAGGAACGGGGTACAGTAGTGTTATGATGGTATTTTTATTATTCATTGGATTTTGAAAGGTAGTTGTTGACAAGACGTTGAGGTTTGAAATATTTGGAATTATTTCTGATCAGAATGGAAATAAACCTGATGGCCATGTTAATGAATGACAGAGTGCGAGAAATGTGTGAGAATAGGGAGATGAACTTGAAAACATTATAGAAAAACTTTATCGGTCGAGAACAAAACTGAACTGAAAACTGATACAAAAGTCATAAAACAGAACGATAAGACAAAAGGAGAAACAACATGAACCTCCAAATAAAACAAAAATAATTTAAACTCAAAATCGATAAAACTAGGACAAAATACCAATAGAGGAAAAATTAACAGGGTCCCCCTGGAACAAAGTGCGAGGAGAATAAATACCATTGTGTTTTTGAAGGATAAGCCTATTTTGCTTCAACGACGACACCTGCGATGTAAACCTTGGTCAATATCATTAAGTGGTATAACTGTAGTGACAACGACACAATAAGGCACACACACGAACATCATAAAAATATCGACCTTTTTATCCCACAAGGAAAAAGAAGAATTTCCATCCAATGATATCAGGCGGTAACCATCAAAACAGTTGCCTATAGCCTTGTAAGTTTATCCGTCAGCATTCCGCATCTTTCACGGACATTTTGATAATTGGAATATGTCCATGACTATGAAATCTAATTAGTCATGTAAACAATGTAGATAGGGAAAGCAGGGATATTTTTTCCCTTTTAGTTCGCCGATCTTATCATCAGCTGTTGCTGTTGCCATGTGTAACCGATCTTTTCCCTCCGAATTACTTAAATTTCAATGCAAAAAAAAACAATTAATGCTACACACGCTTTGTATAAGACATGATCATTGTGTTCTTAGTCAGTAGTGACCTACATTTGGATACTCTTCAAGAATACCTGATGTCGCCTGCGTTTTGCTTTCTCTTTTGATTTTGACTTTTGTTTCGAGGTCCTTTGTTTGAAGTTGCAGTATAATCTTTCCCTGTATGTTAACGTTGCGGTATCTTTTGTTGTTTATTTAGTCTGTTGACATTTTGGTATATTTTGTCCTTGTGTGTTGACACTATGGTATATCATGTCCTTGTGTTTTGACACTGTGGTAAATATTGTCCCCGTGTGTTGACACTGTGGTATATTTTGTCCTTGTGTGTTAACACTGCGGTATATTTTGTCCCTGTGTGAGTTGACACTTTGGTATATCTTGTCCCTGTGTGTTGACACTGTGATATCTTTTGTTCTTGTGTGTTGACACTTTGGTATATCTTGTACCTGGGTATTAACACTGTGATATAGCTTGTCCCTGTGTGTTAACACTTTTGTATATCTTGTCCCAGTGTGTTGGTACTGTGGTATATTTAGTCCCTGGGTGTTAATACTATAGTGTTAATAATCAGCTGGTATCATATTGGCCCAGTTATTAGGCCGAGGTCTGTTATATCGACCAGAGGCCGAAGGCTGAGGGCCAATATCACAGATCAAGGCCTGATAACTGGGCCAATATGATATCAGCTGATTTATGACACTTTTTTCAATTAACAGTGAATATTTTGAGTACATAAATTTAAACAATAGTTCAAGTATAAAAAAGTAAAACAATTTTATTTTATACTTTTCCACATTATCTGCAGTCTTCTGAAAAGTCAAACATATTCCATCACGTCCATTGTTGTTGTTTGTGTTGACACGGAACGGTACGTCAAAAAGAACCAACAACCACGAGAAATTCCGAATGGTGTGCATGCCCGACTTGGCGCATTTTTCATATTGGCCGTGTTGAAAGTCGGCCAATATCGGGAAAAAGTCGGCCAATATAACACTGTGTTAACACTGTGGTATATTTTGTCCTTGTGTGTTGACACTGTGGTATATCTTGTCCCGGTGTGTTAACACTGTGGTATATTTTGTCCTTGTGTGTTGACACTGTGTTATATATTGTCCCGGTGTGTTAACACTATGGTATATCTTGTCCGGGTGTGATAACACTGTGGTGTATCTTGCTTGTCCCGGTGTGTTAACACTGTGGTATATTTTGTCCCGGTGTGTTAGCACTGTGGCATATTTTGTCCCGGTGTGTTGACACTGTGGTATATTTTGTCCTTGTGTGTTGACACTGTGTTATATCTTGTCCCGGTGTGTTAACACTGTGGTATATATTGTATCTGTGTGTTAACACTATGGTATATTGTGTCCCGGTGTGTTGACACTGTGGTATATTTTGTCCCTGTGTGTTGACACTGTGGTAAATATTGTCCCTGTGTGTTGGTACTGTGGTGAATATTGTCCCCCTGTATTGACACTGTGGGAATTTTGTCCTTGTGTGTTAACACTGTGGTATATTTTGTCCCTGTGTGTTGACATTGTGGTAAATATTGTCCCTGTGTGTTGACATTGTGGTAAATATTGTCCCTGTGTGTTGACACTGTGGTAAATTGTATCCTTGTGTGTTAACACCGTGGTATATTTTTACACTGTTTGCTTAAGCTGTCGTATACCTTATATTCATTTGTATTTTTTAATATAAAGATATCGGTATTGTTAAGGGGTAAAGGATGTAAACCATGAATAATGTAAGATGGCGAGAACTATATGTGGGTATTCAATGTTATACTTTAGATACTTTCTGTACTTTACATCTGTAAGTGAAAAGGTAACAATGACGGTGCTGACAATACACTTCCTATTTTAGGCAACAATCACTGTTGAGAATCAGACATTGGACAATTACTTTAAAAAATGGCAAACACATATTCACTAAGTCAGTAATTAACTTTATCATTAACATGCCATATGCCTTTGGTTTAATCATCAATTATTGAGCTTTTTTGTTTGTCCTTGAGAGTAAACAACAAAATTAAATGGTTTCTTGTTAATTTTAATTGTCACTTTTATTTACTCTTTCGATAGTTGTTATGAAGCTATCGTCACTCAAATATGGTTGAAAAGCAAAAATCATTTCAAATGTGTGCAAATATTACCTAAAACAAACCAATATGAAATTAATAAAATGTTATTCCTTTTATAGGAAAATCATATTGATATTTCATGAAACAAAATCAAAGGTAAAAATGAAAATTTGAAAAACACCGAAATCGAAGCACGAGTTTACTGTTATTTGGCCCTTGCGATTATAGCCTTGAAGCTTGTGATTCGTTGTGGAACCTTTTGTGGCATTATAGTATTTTAATGTCTGAATCTGTTGGAGTTGATATGTCAGATAGTTGGAAAACATAGGTAATCCACTGCCTTAATGAACAGTGTAGCGGAATACATCGAAATAGTGAAAGTAATCCAGTGATACTATAAGAGTTGTTTCCCTTCTACCAACTTAGATAAGATCTACCTCTCTGGATGACACAGGAGAGGACTTCAATTGGCCTAGTCTGACGTCATATGAATTGATTGAATAGGACTTCCCGGTATGACGTTTTGGAAGAAGACTTATATTGGCCTAGTCTGATTTCTGCATTAGAGAAGAGTTTATTGACCGAGAAAAATGTCACGGGAGAGGACAAAATAGGCCTTTTGTTGTTGTAGATGACTTAAATAGGCATATAACTCGGTAATAGACCTAGCCAGATATATATATATATATTATATAAAGAAAAATTCTTAACAACGAGTCTTTAGTACTTTCATCTCTTCTAGGAGATTCTTCAGACTGTTTATTTGAAGTATTGACGTCATATATATATATGGGGCAAAGTTTAGGTTGTCAAATTTTCGGAGCGATCCGCTCCTTTTTCAAGACACAGTGAAACAGAACAGTTACATCTACATATACATCATATTACAAGAAGATAGAATTGATATACTATAATTGAAAATATAGCTATTATATAAAAGCAATAGTCCCCTCGGCTAAAGACAGCCGAAGGCAGCAATTAAGCTGAGAGCATCGCGGACATGGAACGCTGATGTAGAAGACCTATTCTTGCGCAAGATGCACTGTCATATAAAGTGAGTCAACGAGAGATATCAAAAACGTGGAAAATGTGCTTTTGGAAATCTGGCCCGGTAAATGTGAAAAATCTCCAATCTGCTACGGAATGTCTCATTAGTCGCCTCTCAATACTGCGATGGATCTAAGTCACAGCAGGGGGTCCCACTTAGTCGCCTCTTTTGGTTTGCAGGAATAATGCATGTGCCTCTATTGGTTTGCCAGAATTATGCATGTAATTATCAAATAAGTGAGTGCAGGAGGAATAAGTAGATGAAATGGCTCAGATACTGTATAAATCTGCAAAATAAATCTGACAAGGGCTGTTGGTCACACACACTGACATGAAGCAGCAGGCAGGCAAGATAGCAGACCAACTGTGCAGTAATGAATCGTTAGGTCAAATGCCCCCTGGAAGGAAAACGAGCGGATGGCAACCGCCTATCGTTCGTTCATACCTCGAGGGTAGCGGGTTTGTAGATTGGTGATCCAAAACCGTTCTCTCGTACGTCGTCTCGTTTCATCCCATGTAGGGCAATGATCTATGGCAACAACATGCATGTCTTTCCAACTATGGCTAGGCATATTAAAATGCCTTGCCACAGGGAAGTCTGGTTTGTTCTGCTTGAGAGAGCAGCGGTGGTTGTTGATCCTGACATTGAGCTGGGTGCAGGTCTCGCCCACGAACTGTAACTTGCACGTATTGCAGGTAATAAGGTACACCACATTGACTGATGTGCATGTCAGCGTTTGTAGTATGTGATACACTTTGCCGTTGATTGTACATTGAAATATATCCTTGGAGCGCGTGTATGGACACAGTTTGCACACCTTCTTGTTACAGGTATTGAAAGAGCCTTTCGCCGCAGCAGGGTTAGGTGTAGGTAGCTTGCTGCTTACCACAAGATCTCTCATGTGTTTAGATCTACGATATGCCAGTATAGGAGACTCTGGAAAGATCTGCCTAAGTTTCGCTGAAGATTCGATGATGCGCCAGTGCTTTTTCAAGATAGATGGAAGTGGCGGCATGTCTGGGTGGAACATGACTACACAATGTACCCTTTGTGTATGGGTCTGACTTTGTATACAAACAGACTTGCCCTGTCCAGTTCCCTCACTTTGTCTATTTCCCGATCTATCAAAGTAGATTTATATCCTATGCCAAGAAGATTGGACTTTAACTCTGAACATCTGCGTTCAAAGATGATGTCATCCGAAATAATACGCCTGATGCGCAGAGCTTGGGAGTAGGGTATGCTTCTCGTGGTGTGCGAGGGGTGACAACTGGATGGGAGGAGATACTGTTGTGTGTCAGTAGGTTTACAGTGGAGGTCCGTACTAATCTTACCATCAATCAGAGTGGAACTGGTGTCCAAAAATGTGTTGCTCTCCGTTGGGATATCCGCTGTGAATTTGATGGTGGCGTGGAACGCGTTAGCTTACTCAATAAACTCGTCAAGGGAGTCCCGACCCGATGTCCATTTGATTTCAACGTTATCGATAAATATCAACCAGCTAAATGGCTTAATTGGAGCAGATGTTAAAAGTTGGGCTTCAAGATGTCCCATAAAACATTGGCATATGAGGGCGCCATCTTAGTACCCATGGCTGTACCGCTAACTTGTATGTAGTTATCCTCATTGAATGTAATGTTGTTAAGTGTGAGGACAAGTCTCAGTAAATCCACCAGGCTATCAGTCGATGGGTGTTTGGTACTGCGCCGTTCCCATGCCGCGCGACAGGCTGCAATGCCGCCGTCATGCGGTATGTTAGTGTAGAGGGGGACGACGTCCATCGTAACAAGGTACCTTCTGTTAAGTTCTCAGCAGGTGTTTTGTTTAGATAGTCTGTGGTGTCTTTTAAAAAAGATGGTAAATGTTCTACGAATGGTCGGAGGTGGAAGTCAACAAACTGGGAAATTTTCTCCGTCGGGTGGTTGCTCGAGTTAATGATGGGTCTACCAGGGTTCCCAGGTTTGTGAATTTTAGGAAGAAGATAAAACTTTCATGCCTGAGGGTTTTCGGGGCGCAGGAATTTCGCGGTATCGATGTCAATATCACCCTTCTCTAAAATTCTATTGATGGTATTATTAATCTGCTGTGCGTGTACGTGCGTCAGGTCACTATCGACCTTACGATAAAATGTCTCGTTGGAGAGTTGCCGATTAGCCTCTTGGATGTAGTCGTCCCTGTTCATTATAACAACTGCACAACCTTTGTCCGCTGGCTTGATGACAATGTCCGAATCACACACACACATATATATATATATATATATGTGTGTGTGTGTGTGTGTGTGTGTGTACATAAATTGTCAATTTCGATAAGCAGTGTTTTTGTGCTTTACGACCTATTAACAGCTATGGTCATTTAAGGACGTGCCAGGTTTTGTGGTGGTGGAAAGCCGGAGTATTCGGAGAAAAAACACCGACAGTACCTTGCGACTGCCCCACGTACATTGTAGGCCTCGAACCCGTGACCAAGTGGTGGAGGGATAATTGTAGCAGAATGTCAGACGCCTTAACCAATCGACAATATACAGTGTTCTTTTCCCCTTCCCTGAACTACAGCCCCTCTTGAAATGAAAACAATGACATACAAAACTTTCTGGGCGCTTTTTATACCTCTTACAATCTCTGGCCTTTTTTGATTTCATGAAAACCATTGCATGTTATTGATACATTTCGGGGTTCAAATTAATATTACCAGGTCTCATTCCCTGTTGGTAATTCACATCTTTCACGGCAGCAATGTTCTTCTTTGATGTTGTGACAGTTGCCCCCCTGGCGGTTTGTCCTCTTTGACGTCAACTTTACCATCCTTGAATTTGTTCACCCACCTGAAAACAGTTGACGTCAGAGGTGCCTTAAAAGCTGCACGACTCTGCATGTATCTGTTTTGGCGGGATCTGTAAAGCACACTGTTCGTTGATATAGGAGCGTGTTACAGATGTAGTATCAACATTCATTTTAGAATTGAAAGGTAGTCATTAGTCGTGAGTGCATACCATTGAACAATGAAAAGCTTGCCAACCGATTTCATTGCCCGTACGTACGGATGCTGTGTGGCGACAGAATGTATTGAATGGCCCCCGTACTATATAGCCGGTAACTATCCCGCATGTGTTTTGACCCATATGTTACTGTTTATATTATATCAAATGCACCTGATCAAAGAGAATATTCTGAACAATCAATTCCATTACAAATATATTGGAAAAGTTAGCAAACCACAGGTTCAAAACGCATGTTTGTATTATAAGGCCCTTCAAACACTCGGCGAACCATGAAATCTGAGATACGATGAAAATTAAGAAAATTAGCAGAGTTCTGCCTGTTACCACGTTGAACCAATTAAAAGACAATGCAGGATATTGTCCATCCCAGTTTGTACCACGTGTATGAAGATATAACAAAATGGTCTAAAAGGAAATGACATTTTGAAAAGCTGAATGGATATGCGAACTGTACAGAGTAACGCGTGTTTACATACTTACGAAACATGGTGTAATTTAGAGGTTCAACCAAGTCTATATCAGCAACCCTAAGTAGATCCTACACGGAATATCAATTATTACAGTACTCTAGTTTTGTTTATGTCAATAAGTATTTTTTTGATGACGTGAGAATAATCCACTGAAAAGGTTTTGCGACCATTTCTCTACACGGGCAAATAGTATGAGTGCTTATTAAATCCTTCTGACGATGTACAGTACAACAATACGCTCTCACAGAAAGTCTGTCAGCTTATTGTTAACGTTTGCTGAGTCGGAATACAATTAGTGTCCGATTTCAAATGCTATATGTTTCGAACGACTACCTTTACCAATTTAATTTGCTTGTTTTTCACGAGGTTTGTTAGAGCTTTTCTACTGAATCTTTGTCTTTGTTCGATGGTTGCCATGAATGGTAACTGAGATTCATTTAGGGCGATGTCATTTTTACAAATTATATAATTGGATAATAAAATAACGTTTTGACATATTTCTAAACTGACTCAACTTTACGCTTTGGAATACTATACCAGTCATTTAATAATATCTTCGAAAGAAGGCATAAAGTATGTATTGTGTTTTCTGTAATATCAATACTTACATTGTTACTCCAATGTAAGTGGAGATCATATTTTTTTTTACGTCATGTGCAGAAGTAAAATTCAATTTGTAAGTCCATATATGACTAAAAATCAGTGATAGTATTTGCCGTTGAATTATTTTCAATCTGATTGAAATACAGATCTTAATGTAGATGATAAATTTACATCTGTATTTTAGATTTTTTTTTAGCAATACCGATAATATATACATAGACTTACTAAATTAGCAATGCTATTGATGATGTTGTGACGTAATATAGTAAACAAACTATTACGATATTAAAAATGATCCACATGGTGAAACCGAGCTTAATACGTAAAGTCAACGACAGCTGCCGAGTAGACCCGAAATAAGGAAAATAATTATGAGCCATAACAAAATATTATCAAACTGAATCAGTTATTCGGTAGGGATTTCCTGCTCAACAAGAAGCACGACGTTGTGCTGTCTGATTTGTAAAATATTTTGGTAATCAATTATCAAAAATATTGTTAACATGTATTTTAATCATTATTAGTCCCGCTTATACATCGTGTTTTTCTCGTGTGATGTCGAAGTCTCGTGTGATGTCGAAGTCTCGTGTGATGTCGAAGACTCCTGTATAGAACAACCTTTGTGTCGAAGTTCATTGTTAAGAAAATATGTTCATCCAGATAATCTGGATGCATGCTTTGAATAAGCTTATCGCTTATGATCTTAATCATAACTTATGATAAAGTAAAACGTTTTATCTTTGAATTAATAATAAAATAGACACATAAGTAGCTATTATTTCATAGAATTTGAAATGAAAATAGGCAATGATTTTGAGAACAGTTAAATATTGTCCTCATTCGCCCTTGACTATTGGATAATTGAACTTTAGTTCATGAGATCAAAGGCATATTTAATTATTTGTTAATGTGGTAGAATAGATATGATCAACATATGTTGGTTTGTATTATTGTCTAATTGTTTATTCTAGGAGTACTGGGTCATAAAGTACCACGACTGTGAGATGACTTTCCACTATTAATATCCTCGTTAGATACATGCTGAAAGGTACATTATGTAGGAACCCAGCAAATTACTGTAGTTCTATGAATCTTTGTAAACGTATAGAAAATTAATAAAACGAAAAGCTTTTCTGACACCATTTTTCAGAATGGTTTTCGATTGTTTTATTGACAAAATACAACTATATCAACAAACAAAAACCTTTGAATGATTTTAACTGCTAATGTGTTTTAACATGGCTTACATCAACCATGGTGTTTAACAATTGTCCCGTTAAAAAATCGATGTTTTTTCCACTTTTTTTACATTTATTATATTAGTGTTTGTTTCGATTTCTGCCTTAATGGCAGGTATATTGTGAATGGTGCTGATGCATGGCCCGCTATCTATCACGTTTACAGATATATACACATAATGACATAGGTTGTTAATTATTTCTATATCAATCTATATTTGTGTGTAAATTGTGTGATAACAACGTATGACGTCAATAGCAGCTTAGGATTTCTAACGTATACGATGCAATCACGTTTCCATTGTATTGATTCAATATGTCATATACAAGTCAACAATAGGCATGCAAAGTATATACAAGTGAGGGGAAGGGGAGATAACTTTAATATTTATCTCAACTGTTAATTGTTTGAGGTCGAGCATCGTCGGATACCCACGGTTGATTTCGCTTCGGTGCTCACTCGTGATGAGTGAGTACCGAAGCGAAATCAACCGTGGGTATCTATCCGACGATGGAGGTCGAGATATTTCTGCCAAATTTAAAACAGCGCATGTCAGATCATTTCGTTTTTATTAAAAAAACACCATTACTCTGAAGGGGGTTTGTGAAAATATAAAATTGTATATAAATATAATGAAGATAGACCTGTCGATTCTTGTATTGTTTGTTAAGCCATACACCAGATTTTACTTGCCTTTTGTGACGTAGTGTCTTTATAGATTATCACACTGTATTTTCAGGGTTTGTCGTTAGACTAATTTTCCAACGTGAATATAATCGAGAGACCAACGGAGAGAAAATTGTTCGAACGACCAACTCTGAAAATATTGTGTGATAAACTGTGTATGGGTACGGGACTAGCTATTTCATTGGTGTCTGGTAACATTATTACTTACCAATATCTAGGCTGATACATGTCCTTTAAAGATTACAGAGGAGCGACACCCGACCTCAAAGCCAGTCAATTTCACCGTTACGCGACCATCACATTCTTTTGATGTACATGAAAGGGTCACACTAGAATTCTCATCTCTTCCACAAGGTGGTGCACACTGAGCCTTCGATTTTGCTATGACATAATCCAGGGGCGCGAAAGTGAGCGTAACTTTTGGGATATCGAGGTTAATGATGTCCATAACATAATATTTTAGAGACGGATTATATGTTATGAAATAAGATTTCCACCAGCTCCAGTGTCTTGTACATTGTACATGATTGTTCAGTCGTTAAAAAGCAAGTATCAATGGATATTTGAGAAGTGGATTATGTTTTTGTCGATTTCCTGGGGAATGATTCGAAATAATCTTGTGATATATTCAACATTAACCGCTACACTGTTCATTAAATATTCCTCAGGACCAACTTATTTCATCACTCAATCATCCTCGAGGGTTACGCTCACTAATGCTCTCTGCACTCCTGGAATATGTCATAGCAAAAGTGAAGGTTCATTGTACGCAACCTTGATGACGAGACAAGAAGACTAGTTCGATCCTCTGATGTACATAAAAAGAGTCTCACGCTCGCATAACGGTAAAATGTACTAGCTTTTGAAGTCAGGAGTCCCTCCTTCGTATTCTTCAACGGACAGGTATCAGCCTAGCGATTGGTCAGGTGTTTTTACCTGAGACCAATAAAATAGCTAGCTGTGTGCCTTCCATTTTAGTGTTAGCGCACGTTACCCCTGGAGTATGGGGGATGCCACTCAATGAAATCAACTAAGTAAGGTTAAATCATAATTTACTACACAAACACAGAATCGCAGAGCAATGTAAATACAACTTCATAATTCGACGTACTAAAAGTTCAAAATTCTACGATGTCAATCACTTATTAACGGAATATAACATACACTGATATAAACATAATCATTGTGATTTTACCACAAGAAAGCAGGTTCATCTCATTGACCTTTCCCCTCCCATACATTGTTCCGAGAAATGGGTATGGGCTGGTGAGATGGGTGTGGAGGGAAAGGTAAAATACACAGAGCCATCCAAATGTTGATCGAAGTGAATGTAACATAAATATACATCGGTGATTGCATCTTTAAAATTCGAAGCATACACTATACAGAATCAAAAGGGAAAACAAAATATCAGCAAAATACACTCTCCATCAATTTGTTGTAAATTATTTACAATGACGGCGATCATTTTGTGTTGATATAACCTAAAATAAACCAATTATTGAAAAAAAAAAAAAAAAAAAAAAAATTGCTGTGAAAAATACGAGACTACCGTATTCAATGATATATGTCTCACTAAAGAAAGTTTTTGGATACCGTTTACGCTTTTCTTAACAATATATCACATAACAATCTATTTTCTTGCATTCAGCTTTATTTAGAAATCTATTTACATATTTTGCACATCTCGTATGAATTAAATTTCAAATTAATAATCAGGCACCAGTTTTATATACGCATATCATTAGTTATCTCTGGGTTAGGAGGGGTCTACGGACTCATAGACCCTGTCTGGTTTTATAAAGACCCCGAGCCGAATTCGAGTGGTCTATAAAAACCAAAGAGGTATATGAGCCCGTAGACCCCTCCTAACGAAGGGATAACGAATTTGTCACCCTGACAATATTTTATTACTATTTATCTACAAAGTTATAAGTCACTTTGTGAGTTTGAGTTGTACTTGACTGCTACCAAAATAGCCCCTACCGGACACCTTTTCGGCAATATTTCGGACAATACACTACCATCTTTGTAATTAGCACCCTAGAGGCCCCCTCAGTGCCTATTTCGTTGAATTTGCTGTCAATTAAGTAGGTTTTTTTCATTCTGAGAAGAATTGGCACACATCGAACGCTTGTGTGTGTGTCGTACGACATCTATGTTGATAGGAAGAGTAATTTTAGTTTGAGTTATCTCCCCTCGTATGTGCTTTTATAGACCCCGGCAGAGCGGGGTCTAGAGAAATATAGACTCCGGCAAGATATCCAATCAGTGTTACAAATTGGAAGGGTGACAAATATCAGTATTGTTTGTGACAAATATAATACATATCAATATTGTTTGTGACATATATGATACATATCAATATTGTTTGTGACATATATAATACATATCAATATTGTTTGTGACATTTATAATACATATCAATATTGTTTGTGACGTGTATAATACATATCCATATTATTTGTTACACACATAAAATATATTAATATTGTTTGTGACATATAATACATATCAATATGTTTGTGACATATATAATACATACCAATATTGTTTATGACATATATAATACATATCAATATTGTTTATGACATATATAATAATATCAATATTGAACTTTAAATGTTGTCGAAGAATACTTCATTAACCTATAAAAGTCGGCATATGATGAGCAATGTGAATGGAGCAGAACACTTAACAGCATGGCGTATACATCCTTATGTCTTTTCCTGATAAAAAGTTATGTATATGGCTTTTCTACAATGACAATGCATTTTTACATTTCGATCATTTGAACACAAACACACTTACTATCGCACACGATCCTGAGTTACAGTGGTTCCTTAGGATTCGTAAAAGTTAGACTCAATGTTAGTTAACAGGAACATGACTCCTTAGTTCAAAGCTATTTTATGCCTAACCATAATAGTATTTTTTAAGTATCCAAGGGGCAAAAATAACATTAATATCTTCAAATGAAAAAGTCAAAGGAATGCAATAAATGCAATTTAATGAAAAAAGTGTGTGTTTCATTTTTAAGATGGCATTGTATGACTGTGTGTCCAAATCTTCTCGCAATTTAAGGGATGCACCATAAAATACTGCTATGATATATTCAACAAGACGATTTCACCCTTTGTGGATGTTATATACTGTTGTCACCTAGTTTCCACAGATATATGTCCCTTCACATAGAAATCAAATCGGTTTGCCCCAAGCTTAAGCTTTTGAAGAAACAATTTCGTCGTTGTATATAAGTTATCCGATGCATATTGGTCTAACAAGGCATTTGCTTCTTTAATAAAACTAACGATAAGCAAATGAACAGAATTGTTGTTGCTACAGTAGCGACATTTAAACTGTCAGTGTTCTACCCTGGTTTTGCCCGATGTTCGTCTTTAACTCTTTGAAATATAACACCGACCTTGGAATATCAAATATGATAACGGCGACACCAACAAACCCCAGAATCAGCGCCCCAATGTAGCCAATTCGCGCCGCACTTGGTCTATCGTCTGCCGCTGATGTAAACTTACGTAAATGCTTATTTGTTGTCGTCTTATCGATCACAAGCTCATTCCTAAGGGATTCTACCTTCACATTGAGTTCCTCCGGCGAAACACTTTTGAAAGTTGTACATGACCGAAGCAGACAATTCCATTCACAATCATTCGGCGAAGACCCATTAAGAAAATGAGACGACACAGTTGACAAAAGTGGACTTGATGCATATAATACCTCAGACGAAGAAACGTAGAAGTGTTGAAATGTCTGTGAACTTGTTCCGTAAACCATTGCACTTGAAGGGGAATTGTCAGTAGCATGTGCCGCGGTCGCACTGACTTCCAAGGGAATACTGGATGGCATATTGTGTGTTGCCGAAAAAGTCTCAGTAAACGAGTCATATATCGTTGGTACCACTATAGAAGACGAATGAAATGGTTCAAACATTGTTTCTAATAGGTCGATACCGAGAGACCAACGTAATGGTGAGGCCGAAAACGGTGTTTTTATGGTATCTGATGTTTCAATATCAAGCGACCCATGTGTTAATGAGTCAAGAAACGGTGTTTTTATGGTATCTGATGTTTCAATATCAAGCGACCCATGTGTTGATGAGTCAAGAAACGGTGTTTTTATGGTATCTGATGTTTCCATAACAAGCGACTCATATGTTGATGAGTCAAGAAAAGGTGTTTTTATGGTATCTGATGTTTTAATAACAAGCGACTCATGTGTTGATGAGTCAATAAACGGTGTTTTTATGGTATCTGATGTTTCCAAAACAAGCGACTCATGTGTTGATGAGTTGAGAAATTGTGTAATTATTGTATCTGATGTTTCCATAACAAGCGAGTCATATGATGTTGAGTCAATAAACGGTGTTTTTATGGTATCTGATGTTTTAATAACAAACGACTCATGTGTTGTTGAGTCGAGAAACGGTGTTTTTATGGTATCTGATGTTTCCATAACAAGCGACTCATATGTTGATGAGTCAAGAAACGGTGTTTTTATGGTATCTGATGTTTTAATAACAAGCGACTCATGTGCTGATGAGTCAAGAAACGGTGTTTTTATGGTATCTGATGTTTCCATATAAAGCGACTCATGTGTTGTTGAGTCAAGAAACGGTGTTTTTACGGTATCTGATGTTTCCATAACAAGCGACTCATGTGTTGTTGAGTCAAGAAACGGTGTTTTTATGGTATCTGATGTTTCCATAACAAGCGGCCCATGTTTTGATGAGTCAAGAAACGGTGTTTTTATGGTATCTGATGTTTTAATGACAAGCGACTCATGTGTTGATGAGTCAAGAAACGGTGTTTTTATGGTATCTGATGTTTCCAAAACAAGCGACTCATGTGTTGATGAGTTGAGAAATTGTGTAATTATTGTATCTGATGTTTCCATAACAAGCGAGTCATATGATGTTGAGTCAATAAACGGTGTTTTTATGGTATCTGATGTTTTAATAACAAACGACCCGTGTGTTGATGGGTTCGTAATTGGTGTTATCAATTCATCTGATGTGTAAATTACATGATTTGTTGTAAATGAGGTAATGTCCACCGTATGTGGTAAATTAAAGCTAGCAGAAAGGTCATATCCAGGCGAAAATGAAAGGGGAACAGTATAATCCTGGTATTCATATACAGTGAATCCATATTCAGGCGAAATATGGTCATAATGATATTCGCGTGTATCACTTGCTTCAGAAAAGACTTTTCCTGTGATGTCAACGGTGGGGGTAGGACTTATTTCCACTGATAGATAACTATCTGTGATTTTGGTAACTGGCATATACGTAGACAATGGTTCTGTCGGAATGATCGTTTCTGTTTTGGAATAAGCTTCGTCTTTCACTGACGTCGTTATTATGGATTTTGGTCTTGGGATGTTTGGCCAATCTATAAAAAAGAAAGATGGGTTATTACAAATATGTTCATGAGGGATTATAAGAGCGATATATTTTCTATTAAAACTGTCATGTACCCCCCTATCAAAAGAGGTACATTATATGTATGTATTAAGTTAGATATTGAAAATAATTGTGAATGAGTACTGATTAATTTATGAATGATACAAACGAAAGACACACATGAATTTCTTTATTTTCCCTTTACAAGCATTTTCAGTTTCGAGGTTTTGTGATAACCTACAACATAACCGTCTGGGGCAAATTTTGAAATGCTTATTTCTGATTTAATCAAATAGAAAAATCATGAGCACTGACCTTTTTCATAATAAATAAATAATAATTTGCGTATGAAAAGTCTTCGTCTTTCAAATCCTCATTATGACGGAAGTCCTATTACTGATTACACCATATAAGCCTGAACAGCGTGTGCATTCCTTTATATAAACCAATTTACAGATCAGGTCAATATGTTTTAACAATATAAAATAAAAAGTCCGATTTCTTAAACATTGAAATTGGCTGCAATCAGGTGAATCAGATATAAATAATAGATAATTAAAAATACATTTTGAGGAAAGTAACTCTACAACATCAAAGGAATGATATACAATATCATACAGAAGACATTCGTATTGTATGTGGAACACTCTTGTAGGGTAAATGTATCCTACATGACCGACCTCAATGGGCAGGCTTTGTTGGAGTAGTAGTTGTACAGATACTTTGGTGGAAAGTATTGTTTTGTGATTCATTGAAAACGTCTAAATCACAAGGATATACAATTGAGAAAAACAATCAAGAACAAAGAAAACAAAAACGAAATAAATGTTCACGTGTGTGTTGTTTACCGTGCTGGTCGTCGGTTTTGACCCCCTATTATATACCCTCAGGCACCCTTTTTATATCCATATAACTATATTAGAAAGACTATATTATTTCATCATCAATGTTAATTCCTTCTTACCTATTTCCCAATTGCCATCCTCACGCTTTCCCGTCGTGACCCCTATGTAGTTGATAGAAAACGTTTGTGAACCACTCCATGTCATTATTGTTTCCCAGCTATTTAATGATGCTATGTATTTCTCCAACGTAATGAAACTGCTTGTCCACTCCAAGTAGAATTCCCTTGTCGTGGTGCAGTCCAACCCTGTAGACGCCGTTACTGAGGACAAAGTGCTACCCCACTTCCCGTCGTACAGATCGACTCCTGCACTGTTCCTTTGACCGTTCATCACCACCTCATACATATGACCATAATCCGAGTCGGTCTCCATTAGTCCTATGAATGCATCGGAACAGGCTTTCACTTTAAACCGAAAGAAAGTGTTAGTACCAAGACCGAATGAGTAATCACTGAGTTTAGTGTGTTTATAGCAATTGACACAACCGTTCTGTGCCTGTGTGCTGATGTAGACGGTCGTGGCTGAAACAGAAAGACATACATAAAGATCTAGGGAGACAGTAGAAAAATGACTAAAGTTATAATGTAAGGAAGCGCATATTAAGCAGTTTGTAATGCATAAAGTCAAGCAAAGTAAGTATTTACTGCATTATATAACTTTGTCGTCAACTAATCTATTTTGTCAAAAAAAATCATAGAAATGTACATACAGGTTAAAAAGGAAATGCGTTTATAATATATCAAATAGGCTTATTGGGTATACCCGTAAGACTGTCTACTAGGCAAGAAAATATTAAAGAAAGCGTAAAAATTACATTGATGAAAGGGATTATTAGGTTGTGTTGCTTGCTTGTTTTGTTTTCAGACAGGAGACAATTTCATTCTTTGTTAACATAAAATCTTTGAAAAAGTGAACCAGGTAACTTTAGTTCTGTATCCTTCATGAACAGTTTAGTGTAATTTAATTCTGCATGCTTCATGTACGGTGTAGTGTAATTTAATTCTGCATGCTTTATGTACAGTGTAGTGTAATTTAGTTCTGCATGCTTCATGTACGTTGTAGTGTAATTTAATTCTGCATGCTTTATGTACAGTGTAGTGTAATTTAATTATGCATGCTTCATGTACAGTGTAGTGTAATTTAGTTCTGCATGCTTCATGTACAGTGTAGTGTCATTAAGTTCTGCATGCTTCATGTACAGTGTAGTGTTATTTAGTTCTGCATGCTTCATGTACAGTGTAGTGTAATTTAGTTCTACATGCTTCATGTACAATGTAGTGTAATTTAGTTCTGCATGTTTCATGTAGATTGTAGTGTAATTTAGTTCTGCATGCTTCATGTTCAGTGTAGTAGTGTAATTTAGTTCTGCATGCTTCATGTACAGTGTAGTGTAATTTAATTCTGCATGCTTTATGTAAAGTGTAGTGTAATTAGTTCTTCATGCTTCATGTACAGTGTAGTGTAATTTAATTCCGCATGCTTCATGTACAGTGTAGTGTAATTTAGTTCTTCATGTACAGTGTAGTGTAATTTAGTTGTGCATGCTTCATGTACAGTGTAGTGTAATTTAGTTCTTCATGCTTCATGTAAAATATAGTGTAATTTAGTTCTACATGCTTCATATACAGTGAAGTGTAATTTAGTTCTGCATGCTTTATGTACAGTGTAGTGTAATTTAATTCTGCATGCTTCATGTACAGTGTAGTGTACTTTAATTCTACATGCTTCATGTACAATGTAGTGTAATTTAGTTTGCTTTTACGCTATGATAATTTAGTACAAATTCACGAACACATGAGTTAATGATGCTGTACACAAATACGTCTGTATAGTACTTTACAAACTTTGAATATGTTTATGGAAATATCAGAGTTAAATCGTCTTATGATCAAGTTCGTTGGTTGACGAATTTGCTTGTCATGCGGTAACATGACCTAAGAAATAAATTAAAAAACTCACGACCATATACATATTAATTTCTTCCTTGTCATTACATACAAAATTAACGTAACAAACACACATGTAACTAAACTAAATTTCGAGAAAAATAATATCGTTAAAGTATTCATGTTAGCATGCATAGGAATAAGGTCAGCTAATTCAAAAAATCAGTCAACTTGAACATTTGTTATTCGATGCAGAGAGCAAAACATATGTCATTTCATCAATTTACAATTTATCAATGTAAAAAACCCAGTCTTAGAATTTATCATTTACACATCATATATCAATATTAGAAATAGATTCCTTAAAGATCTAGTAAAGTGTTCATATACCAAACCTTGTACAGGAACAATTTACTTGTAAAAGTAAAACTTGGAATCAAAATTAAGGAAAATATGTGTAACAATCAAGAAAGAAATGGAGTAATAGGAAATAACTTCATAGACAACTTGGTCATAGAACTGAATAATTATCATAGATCTACATTGTTTTTCATGCAGATTATTTATTGGTCTACCTTAACGAAAGTCTAGATGCAGGATGAGTTATACGTCAACGGACAACAAGAGGACAATGTATTGGTGACATACCATGTAAGCTGTGCAAGAGACCACAGAGATACAGTGTTGTGATGGAGAATCTTGTCATCCTGTTGGGCCGGTAACTGACGGCTCTGCTTGGCAACCTGGCTATCCTAGAACCTCTCCCATCCTCGTCGTCATGCAAAATCTGACGGGTAAATTTGTAAATAAATGAAAGCAAAATCTGAAGACACATCATTTCTTAAATTCTCAGAGGCTACCGAAATAATGCATCCGAATAAAACAGTGTCAGAAGGCTTATTGTTAAGGTATATTTCCATAGACTATCGGCAACATTTGCATATGAATTATACCACTTTCCAAAGGAAAGTCATTTCCTTTCCCATTAATAGACTATCAGCAATATGTGTCGAATAAATAATAGAAATTTCAGAAAGCAGGTTTTGTGGTTAACAAATTAAACATTTTGTTAACGTTACCTTCTTTGTTGTAATCAAATACACTCTGCAATCCTAACACACAGTCCAATTAGTAACATCGAGCACAAAGAAAGATTTCACTGTACTATCTGGTCTTATCAGCTGGTACCGCTCTGATGCTGGCTACCTACCAGACTCAAATATAAACCTTAATCGTTAATGTATATATCCACACTTAAATTTGAGCCTGGGCTCCACTCTAGCCCATTGTTCCTGCTTGTCCATCGTTCCTGTCAAAATTTGATTTATTTGATTTAGTTTGTTAGTTAACGACGAATTCAGGCAATTTCCAAATTTCGGTTGAACCCATTTACAAAATAATAAGTTTACTTGCTTTAACTTGCTGGTGGCAATTATTCTATATGCTAGAACATGCATTTTTAAGGTGAAATTAAAAAAGATCTTTCAAATATCTAAGAGTATATTTATTTATTTGGGACATAAAGCTGTTAATGCTTAACCGAATTAGGTCAATCAAAACAATCGATAGAACACTTAACCATTCACACATAGCTGTCAGTGTACACATCCTGGCTTCTGTGTGGTAAAACTTGTATTTACCTCTTCATTAAAAGGTCTTTTGAAAGCAGGAACGCAAACCTGCCGAATTCTTTAAAGCATATCATTTCATTTACATTTTGATGTTTAAGTTGTTGACGTGTTTTGTTTATTTTACAAATTGATCATACAATCTGAATGCAAAATGCAGTTGAATTGATTGATTTATTTTCGACGCAAAAATAGAATTCTAAAACAAGTTGATAACAAATTATTCTTTGGTACTTAAAGATCCGCAACCAAACGTAACACAAGACATAATGCATAATACAAATGTCGTATCATAGATCATCCTGGGTCATCTGTCGTTACTTGAGACAAAATACAATTACCTCTCATTCTTATTAATGATACGCACCTGTCAAGACACAATAAATAGTGAGAATTTTTTTCGAAATGCGTTGTAGTGATGAGCGTACTTTGTGAAATGAACAGATCTATATTACTCCACGTGTTAACATCTCGGAGGCTAAATGGATAGTGCATAGGCTCTGTGAAGTGACAGTACCCACCCTTTGTATCATGCCCGTATACTCATAATGTTGCCTTGTTATCGTTATGTTGCCTCGTTACCGTAATGTTGCATTGTTATCGTAATATTGCATCGTTATCGTAATGTTGCATTGGTATCGTAATATTGCCTCGTTATCGTAATGTTGCCTTGGTATCGTTATGTTGCCTCGTTACCGTAATGTTGCCTTGTTATCGTAATGTTGCCTTGTTATCGTTATGTTGCCTCGTTATCGTAATGTTCGTTGTTATCGTAATATTGACTCGTTATCGTAATGTTGCATTGTTATCGATATATTGCCTCGTTATAGTAATATTGCCTTGTTATCTTAATGTTCGTTGTTACCGTAATGTTGCCTTGTTATCGTTATATTGCCTCGTTATCGTAATATTGCATTGTTATCGTTATATTGCCTTGTTATCATAATGTTGCAAAGTTATCGTAACGTGCCTCGGTATCGTAATTTTGCCTTATTATCGTTATATTGCCTTGTTACCATAATGTTGCATTGCTATCATAATGTTGCATTGTTATCGTAATATTCGTTGTTATCTTAATGTTTCATTGTTATTGTAATGTTGCATTGTTATCGTAGTGTTGCCTCGCTATCGTGATGTTGCATTGTTATCATTATATTGCCTTGTTATCATAATGTTGCCAAGTTATCGTAATGTTGCCTCGTTATCGTAATTTTGCCTTGTTATCGTAATATTGCCTCGTTATCGTAATGTTGCATTGCTATCGTAATATTGCCTCGTTATCGTAATGTTGCATTGCTATCGTTATATTGCCTTGTTACCATAATGTTGCATTGCTATCATAATGTTGCATTGTTATCATGATGTTGCCTCGTTATCGTGATGTTGCATTGTTACCGTAATTTTGCCTTGTTATCGTAATGTTGCCTTGTTATCACAATGTTTCGTTGTTATCGTAATGTTGCATTGTTATCATAATTTTGCCTTGTTATCGTAATGTTGTCTTGTTATCGTAATGTTGCATCGTTATCGGTATGTTGCCTTGTTATCGTAATGTTGCCTTGTTATTGTTGTGTTACAACATCATGCGACCAGAGTTCCCTCATTAAAACGAATAACAGTGACTGGTTATGTTTCTTTGACTTAAGTGTCAGAAGAAAGTTTCGCCATACATTTAGATTACCAATCAAATATACAAGTATCGTTTAATTTTCCTATACGTTTCTTTATAAAGCTTTACAAACTCTGTAATTGTATATTGCAAGAGACGTCAATCAGAGCGTGCTACGTCGATACCGTACGTCAATAGGTTCTATAAACCCGTTTATATCCATCCAATTAATACATGACAATATATCCCTGTTTCGCACATGACAGATTTCTACCTGTTGTAACATAACGTGAAATGACATCTCCGTTTTAGTGGCGAGATAATTACTTCTGAGATTGTCAATATTTTCCTTGTAAAACATTGCATGGGGGATATTGACACAATCAATTTCATTATGTCGAACATAATTTGCACAGATTGTTTGATGTTATCGGAATTGGCATTTATTAATTGTATTTGTTTGGTAAATGAAAGTGTCATTATCAATTATCATAGAGTAATTTTTCATCTATGTTATCAATAAATCATGATGTAATACAATGAATATGACAGTAATGAATCAATTCTTTAATTGTTCATTTATATCAAAGGATTGTAGTGCTGACAATATGTACGCTAGTATTACAGTTTTATCTTCGACATTAATTTTTATTTATCAATCCATTAGCTACTCAGTCTAATTGACATTTTCCCAGGAAAGTTTGACGATTAAATTTGACGTTTTTATCCTTAAATTGGAAACCGTTTTGTGGTGAACATAAACTGAAAATTAAACTTACCATGAACATGTATTTCCTTTCTGTCATTGTACGGTTAATTAGTGTGAAAGGTAATAAATATATATGGCGTATTGTTATATGCATTAACAGTCATATGATCATATTGCACCAGGTATTATATTGTTTGTGGCTTTATATGAGGAGAGCATCGTTGTCGCAGTAAGCAGCTTAATACAGATTAAGATACTTTAGGATATGGAGTTATAATGAGCGAAATATTGAACTTTGTAATGATGAGTAATAACAAATCATAACTGTTATTTTAACAACACTAACATGATGTTTACAATTAAATGTATTCTCTTTAACATTTTACTTATTGATAAGTTAATTTAGTTATTTATGACCAGCGTTACATTTTCTTTTACATTTTCTTTAAATGCAATTAAATTCGATTGTTTTGAAACTGTAGTGCATTTAGTATCATTTAGTATATTCCCAATACATGCAGCACATACGAGCACTGAAATAAGTCTGAGAACTGGTTTTGAAATAAGCAGTTTAAATCAAACAATATTTCTCATTGAGTATGGAATGTCTTTTGAATCTTTTCCAATAACTGTATTTTTCCTTCGAATATATTGTTTATTTATCGCTATAAATCATATGAGTAGAGTTCCCACAATGGAATCCCGTGACCGTTTTTCCCGAACCAAGGTTTGGAAATTGATTTTAGTCAATGCGAGGGTTCTGATTAAAATGAGCTGGGGTGAACCTCGTGAAAATGTGGGCTAACTCGGTCTTTTAAAGACGTGCCTCCATGTGTGTTGTGTAAGCGTTTTGTGTGTATGTGTGCCGGAAACAGGGTATGGTGGTGTACTTTCCTCCTTGTAAAAGCGCAGATCTGATGCCGACTTTATAATGCTATCTCACTGAAATACCATGCCGAAGGTACCAAGCACTGCATTCCGTCCGGTCACATTTTACTGACATCCGGTGATGCTGGACGTTCACCAGGTTACAACATCTACTATATTTAAGTACTTTGGTATGTCACGGCCTGGGGAAAGAACCTATTGTCTTCCTCACCTGCTCGAACGTTCAACATTAAAGCCAATAGTGAGATGTTGCCAAGCAAAGCACTAGGAATTGAAAGTTGATTAGTAGTAGAAAGAAATATACCAAATTGTTGTAATGAGGCAGCAGATTTTGGTTTCCCATATCCCCTTCGAGGACTNCCCCCCCCCCCCCCCCCCCCCCCATTCTGCAGGGGTGGGGCACATAAGTTACCTCTTATGATCATGCAGTGGGAATCTTCAGACTTATTCTTTCCCCGAACTTGTCTGGTCAATAAAACATATGTAACCTTCAGTCACCATCTTTCTCTTTCTCAAGAGTCACTCCGTCGTCATATTGCTATCATCCTCAACCAAATCATCGTGCACGTATCTGATCATGGGTCATGTTTAGCCAAGTTATGCTAACTTCTTGGAAAAACATCCGTTTTACCTTACTGATACACATCTGCCGTGGATCATGTGTGCATTTGGCTTGTTATACATGTGGTTCAGGTGAATGTTAACTTGGTAGTTTACTCATGTCATATTCAGATTGTGGGAATCTTGATGTGGTGGGATGCGGCACTTTGAATTTCTTTTCATCTGACCCCACACTTTAGTGCTCTTGCATAAATGTTGCTGATTTCTTTTTTGTAGATGTGCCGTAAAGTGAATGTGGACATTTGCTGAAGAACTTTTTGTGTCACTTGAAATGCTTTGCCAACATTGTTCTAAAGGCTGTGTGTCTGTTGAAATTCTGTTTCCCATGTCAATAGAAGACAGGTATTGTATCACATCCACTTTGGTTATGTAATGAAAAGTCAATATCGGTTTCCCGCCCCAAAGGACTTTCAAGCCCTGTTCAGTTATCAGGGAAACAAACGAATTCTGAGAAAGTTTTTATTGGATGAGTGCACCACACTTGCAAAAATACACAAAGGAAACGACTCTAATGTGTGCTTCATCAGGCAAACTTGTTGAAACATCTCCTCTTGTGTAAATATTGAAGCATTCATATGCAGACACAATCCTATTCTTCAACTTCTCACAAATTCGAAAAGCAGGGAAATAGAGACAGTGGTGTTTGATGCCGAGGATATAAATATAGTTATTTTTTCTGCATATGTTGTATATCAGCTTGAAGGCATACTTGCTATCAAACGAAAGGACAAAATCATCAGCTGCAGATTTTGAGGTCTTGGCTCTGTTGGAGTAGCTAAAATCTTAATACCATTACATATTCAAAGAGGGTGTGAAACAATATCTATGGACATGGGAAACAGAAACTCTTTTGAAAGATGTTGCAAAGCATTTCCAGTGACACAAGAGGTTCTTCCACAAATGTCCACATTTACTATACGACACATCTACATAGAAGAAATCAGCAAACCTTTATGCATATCCAGAGCACTGAAGTTGGATCAAAAGAAAAAGAAGTCCAAGTGAGGCATACCACCACATCTGGATTCCATAATTTGAATGTAAATTACCAGGTTGACAAACCAAATGCATTCACGGCAAATGTGTATCAGTGAGGTCATGACTTTACTTAACATGACTCCTGATGATGATTTGGACGAGGATGATGAAAGTAACGTTGGCATGTACTGGCCCTAGGAAAATGTTGACTGAAAGTCTTCATATGTTTCATTGACCAGCCAACCCGTGCGGGTTTGGTAAAGAAAGGTCTGCTGAATACAACTGCATGATCATAAAGGAGACTAATGTGGGACCCCTGCAGAATTGGAGGGGGTGGTGGTCGTCAGTGTCCTCTTCGAAGGGGATATGGGACACCAGAATTGATCTGATTACCCCGTTACAACACTTTTAGTTCTTTTTCGTTTCCTATCTTAGTTCTTTTATAACTTCTTTCTGTTTGTGGCGGCGACTCCCTAGACACCCGTCCACATATGCTGCATTGGAAATATGCTTTGTGCTCTATATATATCTGCTGTACCCATTACAATATTTGGTATCTGTGTATTTCTTTCTACTTCTAAATACCTTTTACTTCCTAGTGCCTTGCTTGGCAACATCTCACTTTTGGCTTAAATGCTGAACGTTCGCCCAAGTGAGGAAGGCAATGGGTTCTTTCCCCAGGTCGGGACATACCAAAGTCCTTAAAAATGGTAGTTGTTATTCCTTGCTTAACGTTCAGCATTAAAGGGAATAGTAACAAATGGTTCATCCGTTGTCAGTATAATGTGACCTGGCGGAATGCTGTGCTGTTTGCCTTCGGTATGGCATTTCAGTGAGATAGCACTATAAAGTCGGCATCAGATTCGCGCTATCAGAAGGAGGCAATTACACTAACATACCCTGTCTCTGGCACAAAAACACATATACGATTACACAACATACATGTAGGCACGTTCTTAAATGACATAAGCTGTTAATATGACGTCGAACAAATAAAAAATAAAAATGCAAAGCGATCATATGATCTTGGCTGTTGCGATGACGTCTAATCCGAAATAATCAAAAATATTGACCAACCATTTCATACAATGGTTGTTTTATCTAATTCACAATAGTTTAATATGAAACATCTACATCCAAACCATTAAGGGTGTCTTCCTGGTCTTTTCCGTTGCAGTGAGCTGGAGGTTATCTTGGTTTTTTGGCAGGAAAACAGTAACATACCATTTTTCGTTCTAACATTTTTATCAAGTTATTTGGCAAATTGAGGGGTGGCTTAGTACAGTGTATATTTAGAATTATTGAAATAACACATAGAATGACTCTAAGCGCAATGTCATGCTTCATTACAAAAAGATCCAGATCCTAGTGTTGCTGTTTTTTTTGTTTGGGTTTACATGTCCTCGCAATAGCCAGGGTCATATAAATGAGGACAGTTGCCGAGGGAGACAACGCAGGAAGGAGAAAATAAACAGGCTACATAAAAGATACCAAGTGTTACAATGGGGACTGCATATCAATGCTGGTCTCCATTTCTGTTCTCTTTGTAGAAGTAAATATCTTTCTTTAAATACGTAACCATTTGCAATAGTTAATGGTCAAGACACTTCAAGTCAGAAAGAAAGCAGAACAAACTCTTTTCGTCCGAGACACAACACAGAGCGCTGGGACAAAACTCTTCTTCGTCCGCGACACAACACAAAGCACCTGGACACACTACCTTAAACAGTCTGTGTATTGATCAAACAGCAGTTTGATAAGTAAGAATGTTTAGCTAGTGACGCATGTTGGTCCAGGTTTTACTTGACAACGGTTCAATAAACATTCGTTCTTTATGAACTTTAGAGCAATCCTCAGTTTGAGTGTTATCACAAATAACTCGTAATGCGACCTATAATAGTGACACGTGTAGTTAATTACTTTCTAAGTATCATCTGTTAGATGTCGAGGCCGAGTGAAGCGCTAAAATCAATTTGCCAATATTACGATTTATGAGTTTGGTATTAGGTAGAAAAGCGTAGATCATATATTTCCATTTCAACGACATTATACAATATGTCAAAGTCATTAATGAGATGCATTTGTACCCTAAGTATACTTATAAATATATATTTATGTAAAGGAAATAACAGACGGAAACAGTAGCATGTCGATCAATTATGTTGCTGCCAAATGGATAAAGTTATATAATTATCACGCGGTTTGAGCACAGCTCATTACTACAAGGAAATAATAACAGGGTTGTCTACCGTAGAAGGTTCAATATACGCTAAGAAAAACTGACGTCATTACCAAGTCATCCAACTATTGGATTTCAGTGTACAACATTTTCAATGATAATGCATCTCAGATGTCAAGTCATATGTGATACAGATTACTTTTAAACTCTCCTGTTTTCTACCCCGTTTTTATTCCGTTTTATTTATTTGTAGGATTGTCTTGTCATTTTATATTTCTTCTGTTCTTGACGTTTTCCAGTGCAAATATTTTTTGTTTGTTATGTCCTTGCATTGCAGATGTATTTTTTTTTTAAATCGTATTTTTTTTTACTTTACGAGTTATATATAATTATCTATGTACGATACGTGGTAGCTGGTATAAGTATTGTTTCTTTAAACAAAATTGATCAGGTCACAGTTGGGAGTGAACATTGAAACTGACGATGATGTTGGCTAGACGCTACCTGGTACCGTAACAAAAGTAAGCTTTATGTAAGACAATGATGTAGTCTTAAAATATAAACATAGTTTATTTAACTACAGTTATGAAACAAGACGCTTTATTGTATTGTTTGTTGGTGTACACATTGTATTTGTCAAGGAAGTACTCTAATTGGTGTAAGTATTGTATATGAAAACGAACGTTCAACATTAAAGCCAAAAGTGAGATGTTGTCAAGTTGGATCAGGGGGTGCATTTGGCTTGTAATAGTTTAGGTGAATGTTAACCGCCAATTAACCAATACGTTTCTTACACTTTCTCTGTGGAAAACGTGAAATAAAACAACGCGCATTCAGCTCGTAATAGATCATAATGGCAGTGTTGAACATGTGATAAACTACATTCTCTATCTTGATAACAGATAAGACCACAATGTTGTGTTATAGGGCCGCGGAGGCCAAGTGGTTAAGGCGTCTGACATTCAGCTACCAATAGCCTTCCACCACTGGGTCGCCAGTTCGAGGCCTACGTGGGGCAGTCGCCAGGTCCTGGCCGTAGGTCGGTGTTTATTCTCCGGGAACTCAGGCTTTCCTCCATCACCAAAACCTGGAACTTCCTTAAATGACCATAGCTGTTAATAGGGCGTAAACCACAAACAAACCAAACCAAGTGTTATAGATTTGATCACTGGGCTCAAACATCCTGAAGTAATATCAAACAAATGACACTCCCTAAGATTGATTCGTGCTTCGGTGCTTACTTTTGATACACCCAAATACAAGCAAACATCAGAATGACGGGATATTCATATAGCTCTTTGGTGTGTGGCACTCGGGACAAGATTGGTGCCTTCATTGAACAATATGCGCATGTCTGCTGTGTCGGCAAATCATGCGTCATTTTAGTTAACCAAGAGTTTTCATTGAAAATAGTATTGAATAAATCTAAAAATCGACATGGTTGAATAATTGTGTATATATCCTTATTAATACACTTCTGGAGCAGATAAAAGCTTTAAAAGATAGGTAATGGGGTTCATCAAGGGTGTGTTTACTCAAGAAAAACCACAATAGGTAAGCTAAATTGGCTCAGGCTGACAAACAACCGAACGGGAAAGCAACACAAGCTTTTAGGGTTTGTCAATGAACGGCAATCTTCAGCAGATCCGTTTGATTTTACGTGTCATTTTTGTTAATAACTATCGAAAAATGTAATGTTTGCTTGGGAACGATTTTCCTTTTTTTCCCTTTGAAAATATTTTGATACTGTTTGAATTATAGGAATGGATAGATACATCATGTTGTCAAATTGTTCTATTAATTCATTACAGTTGTTCTCATATCTCTGTTTTCTTTACTTACTCAGTAGTTATGATATGTTTAAATTGAATCGAATTAATATTAAACATACCTCATATTGTTATTCATAAAAACCTGGAATAGCATTTCCCTTCTAAAAAGGTATTGTCTGTGATGCATTTCATCACCAAATAATTTGGTCAGACGGAGAAGGCCCATCCGTCACCTGTAATCCTGAAATACTGACTAGACATGTTGTTGACTTGATTGTAATGTGTGTAGAATAGGCCTGCTGCATCCCACTGCATGCTAGTAAGAGGTGACTGATGTTGAGCCCCATGCAGAATAAGGGGTTTTCTTCCGTGTCTTCTTCGAAGAGGACATGGAAGACACCAAAATTGATCTGCTTCCCGATTGTAACATTTTGGATCTTTTTCGTTTCCAATTTTTTCCTGTTTACTTTATTTTCTATATACTTTCCCTATCCGGTGGTGTCTCCGGGATCCCGTGGCATCCGTCCTCGTATGACCCTGACTGTTGTGTCTCCCTGGGCACCCGTCCTCATAAGACCCTGGCTGTTGCGAGTACGTTTTACACCAAACAAACAAACTTAGTCGGTCTTTAGCATTTGGTGTATATACACTAATGGCAACATAGGTTGTGAATAATGATATTTATATTTATATGCACTTTGGTTGCACTGAAACCTCTTCAGATCTAGGAGTTAACTATGGAATAATGTTCTTAATTGCAAATATGAAATTTGGTCTCTTGTCATCTGCGGGCGCGCGTGGTATAATCAATTATTCAAGTCTTTAAACGGGTTTTATTATTAATAAATGTAATAGAATTGTTTGGTTTAATATATCTGTGTCCAAGAAGACTCGTGGTCACACTTAATACGCTACTCAAAAGCATTGTTAAAATTCAGAGTGAAAAAAACACTTTACTCAAAGGGTAAATACAAAATGGAATTAATGTCCAGATATATTTTCACTCGACACATCATTTCATCACATACAGCCATTGCTGTTGATACAAACATACAGGAATTCTAAACAAAACTTGACAAGACAATGTTTTAATCAGTACGTTGCTGTTGTCATCGAGGCAGCAATGGTTACGGCCACTGAACTCCTGGGCCGTATTCGTGTAAACGGTCTAGTAATATGATGTTGCTTTCAGGCGGGCCTTGACAAAGCCTTGCAAGGTCTGCATAAACGACCTTGTAATATGATGTTGCTTTTAGGCGGGCCTTGACAAAGCATTGCAAGGCCTGCATAAACATTTGCAGGTTCACCATGCAGGATAGATGTGTTTTCAGATTTGATATTTCCTGCCGATATCAAGTCGGTGTAAGCGAGTAGAAGGCTGTAAACACTGACCGGCAACAAGGGTCTATCTAGACCTGAACACACTGCTGATGTACATGTACAGGAAACTTGTAAAACGACTGACGTCATATTACATGCACACGTACTTCTTTTAACACATCATGTAATCTCCGGAACACACTCCAATAGATGTGTAATGCTAAAAACAAATTACATGTAACTAGTTTTGTGACGTCTTACTTTCCACAAATAAGGAACCTCCTTCCCAATAGGGATTTCGGACACGACAGGAAAAGGGTCCTATGTTTCTCGAAAATAAGACGTCACAAAACGTGTTAATTTATCTTTAGCATGAATTTTGTTCAATGTATACATACATATTAATCCGGAGATTCCCTGATGTATTGAAAGAAGTAATAGTAATAAATTTGAAATTTGATTCATAAAATAGGGAGTCGAACTTATCAAAGCGATATTATAAAACATAAATATTAAAAAAGTTTAAACATTTTCGTTGAAAGAAACAAAACCCAAAGAACAAAACATCTCTAAACTGATAATCATATCTTTAAATAGGTCTGGCAATAGATGGTACTTTGGTCTTCAAACATCTAAACAAAAGCTATATAATGACAAACTCCATTAATAAAGCATTATTTTGATAGTGATAATAATAATGTTTATTCCAGGTAAAAAGTCATAATCATCCATTTTACATGACATCATCCACACAGTACAAATAATATACTTACTTTAACCAAGTACATGAATAAATAATCTTAGATAAATTGACAGGAATCACAGTTATATAAGCAATCTGTGTAGACAAGCTTTACCTTTAAAGCTCTCTGGCTACTGGGTATGTCACCGAATAACTTAGCGTCATCTATGTAGACTATTAAGAAAAATGAACTTATTACGACATAAGTTTATATTCTATCTGTCTAAACATCACAGTTAAAGTTAAGACATTAGACATGAAATCACAATCAACGTACAAACATACCCAATACCTGTACAGAGCCCAATGATCACAGAGAAATGTTTTAGCAGATAGGATGTCACTTTAAAAATAATTTTGACAAGAGTGAATACAAGTCTTAAAATGTATGTTAACTAACAGGCTATTTTTACGGAAGCCCTAAAGTTCAAAACTGTGAAAAGATATTATCTGGCGGCCGTCGCTTATACAAATTTATCTAGCAATAAAGGGCCGGACTTCCGCCTTTTTTTTACTGCTGCCTTAAATGAACGATTTTTGTCCATTTGTTTGATGTGTCTGGTAGTATATTCCTTCCTTGGATTCAATTGAATTAAACTATGAAAGTTCTATACCATAACAGATTGAAACAACAAAACTGGTTTGTAATGATCGTGTGATAATGAAAAGAACATTTGGAGCTTCTTTAGTGTATCCGAAATTTCTATCAAAAAACCCTTCTTTCAATTCAATTCAAGATATTTTATCGATTTACAAAAGGATTAAACAACAGGATTAAGCCTATAATGTATAAGTCTTCTCCAATTCCGGTTACAGCATGTGATATCAGTACATTAAATATTTAACATAGGGGTTATGATGGACAGGTGATATATTTTTACTTTTTAAGAGTTTGAATAGTTATGAGAATATAGTGATTATTAAATTAAATAAAGTTTGAAAAACTGTAAAAAAAACATGTTGAGCTGTTTAACTGTGTTATAAGTTAATACTAGTACCAAAAATAGTCAGTCTCCAGATAAATTGATTAAGGCCTAATACCGAAAGGTAAATGTACAAGTACAATGTATGTTATTATAATTATAATAAACGTAATGATAATTAATATTTATCACGGTCTCCCAACAGTTATCAACTTTCCGGACGTTCTCAAAAGCCAAAATTACAGTTGGGTTAAAGGTTTGGTGTATTTCTAATATGTGAGACTCTAACATTCAGTAAAGGTCAAATACAAACGGAGGATGGGCCAATTATAGACAATTTTAAATTACCTGTCGCCAAACTATCAAACCAAGAAAACTGAACCTTTGCTACTCAATCGGTCACAATATCCTGACAGTTGGTGAACTGATTTATCTAAGGCAAAAATGTCATTTCATGCGATGTTCTCATTTATTTAAGGTTATCTGATGACCATTTCCACATCTTGCCCAGTAATAACCAGCAACATCAATATCAGCCCGAGTGGCCGGACGGCCGAGTTCTGATTTTGGTCAAGGGCTGTTAAGATTGAGGACATAAAATGGCGAAACTATACCATGTATATCATATACTACATATTGTTGATACTCACTTACAGCATCCTTATAAGTAGACGAATGTAAAGGGGACGTGATGAAAAGCGTTGAACCGGAACTGAAACAGATATGGTTTGGTTTGGTTTGTTTGTGTGAACGTCCTATTAACAGCTATGATCATTTAAGGACGTGCCAGGTTTTATTGGTGGAGGAAAGCCGGAGTTCCCGGAGAAAAACCACCGACCTACGGCCAGTACCTGGCGACTGCTCCACTTAAGTCTCGAACCCGCGACCCAGTGGTGGATGGTAGTGGTAGCAGAATATCAAACGCCTTTAAAACCTTGCCACCGCGGCCCCGATATGGTGTGTGCCGGGTAGATATGGTGCATGCCGGACGGATATGGTGTGTGCCGAGTGGATATGGTGCATGCCGGACGAATATGGTGCGTGCCGGGCGGATATTGCCTATGCCTTACTTACAGTATCACACATTAAATACGAACAATTTCCATATCACAGACAAGTATATAATAATATTATTTATAACACAAATTGAAATCAAAACACGTAATATTTCACCTGTTCGATGAACATTTTACAGTCTTTACGGAACGAGCTATCCATGAAACCGTAAAATACAGGATTGATTGCATTGTTGATGTAAACAAAGCTCCACATGACTGCCTCCCAGGGACCAAGAGTGGACTTGATGTCCTCATACATTGTCCAGTCCATGTTCCGTATAAGCAAAATAACAAAATATGGTAAATACGATAAAATCGAAATCAGTGATAAAATGAAAAACATGAATGTGATTTGTTTTCCTCGTAAAATTTTCTTCCCCAATTTTCCGTTGTTTGTGACATTTTGAGATTTCGGTTTTCTTGACCTCTCTACCAGTACAACCGTGTCTTTAAACCCTCGGGATTGGTCCTCTACTGTTTTGACTTTAATGTCTGTGCTGAATTTTACAGTTCGTTTTCTGTTGTCAAAACTGCAGACGCCACACGTTAGAAGATTAACGTTGACGGTAGAAATGTCATTCGACGGTGGAAATGTGATTTCTGATGATTTTTGTCTTGGTTGGTTGTTTAATACATTGGCCGGAAAGTTAGTAGATTCTTTCGTTTCAGATACTATTACATCAGCCGTATCTTTGGCCTCATGACTTGGATTTGAAGAGTGCTGCTGGCTTTGTATACTACTTCGCACTTTTGACTTACAGTGGCATGTCTCGTGGTTTTGCGTGTCGTTATTGTTGACACCCATATACAGTTTTGTTGAAAGTTCATTGTCAACATCTGTTATCACGATTTCAGGGATAGATACAGTGCCTACTTGAGCAGTGTCGGAATATCGAGAGTGGTTATATTTTTCAGATTCGTTAAAAGAAACGGAAACATTACTTGAAACTGCTGATGCTGGATCACTCTTTCTCATGATTGATTTTTGATATGATTCGGAAGTTTTTAAATTGCGTGAACGAGACAGAAGGATAAAACGTCTCCCAATCAGTCCATAGGTTATAAAACAACATCCAAACAAAAGCAGTACTAACAAGACACCAAAGGAAAGATAAGCCTTTAGAAAGGTCGTTCCTCTGCTCTCCGTTGTGACAGAACACTCGTAACCGGTAATGTGTCGCTTCGACGTTGTTCGTTCACTTATACCGTAGACGAATAACGCTGGAATGGCTACGAACACACCGCAGGCTATGTATGCCGAAACACAGATAATCTTTGCCTGTTTTGGGGTCAGTTGCTTTTCAGGTTTCCAAACAACCTTTCCATAGCGTTCTATAGCAATAATATCCAAAACGACATAAGAACATGTCGAAAGAAAAATGGAGAAATATCGAGAAAGTTTACACACTTCTGATGACGTATAGGTGAATGGGAAGCGTATCCATAAGGCTGCCAAAGGAATGCTTATTATGCAAGAACACAGATCTACAGCGGCCAAGAACATGACTAGCGTCTGGTGCGTGGTGGAATGTTTCCGGAAAAACGATACAAAACATGTAATCAAATTTCCAACTGTCCCGACTAAGGCGATCAGGGACAAGATTACTATACAAGGAATCCCATTGGAAACGAAGTCTTCCCAGTTTTCTTCCAACAAATAGGTCGACGATAAATCTCTGGAAATATTCATGATGTTTTCGATCTCAAGAATGCGCTAGATAAAATATCAACCTTATGAAATCACAGGGTATAGTAAGAAGTTTTCAATCTAAGGAAACCACTACCTATGATTCAATGTCTTTCATCTAGAGAAAGTATTTGGTGTATTCTTCAACTTTTCTTGAACTCTGGCAAATTCACTCGAGCAATATCTTCACTATCTCAATACTGATGGTCACACTAGCAATGAAACATGAAGATGATTATGTTGATATCTCTCACACATGTGTAGACCAAACACAGACATCGCTCGTGTCGTCTCAACACCTCAGTGTTCTGACATTCGCATGCACGTTGAAATCATCCTATCAGTTCAAATGCCGTTTTCTATTCCAAGTTTAACGTCACGAAAAATGATTAAGCCATTTCCGAAAATATCCGTCCGTGATTTACGTCATATGTGATTAATTTGATACTCCTTAATACGATGAACTTGTGACCACAGTCACGTCTTATGATAGGCTATTGTTGGCGACCTTAGGCGTGAGTATGTGTGTAGTGGTAAGTACTTAGGAACACCTGATGACAAAGCATTTCCTGGGGGGGTCTGATGTCGGTTAAATGTGTATAGTTTAAATGTGTGCTCCTACGACAGTGGTAAAATGATAAAAATGACCGTCAATTATAAGAGAAACAATTAAATATTTAATGGAACAGCATTGAACAGTTTTGAACGAAACACTCTTCAATCAAGAACCACAAAGTATTCAAACTGATTTATTACAATGTATATAATTTTATAATACCTGAAAGTTTGAAGAAACCCCGGTTTAATCTAAACATGTCAGTCATACGATTTGGTCGCAATGTTTGATTTTCTTTGCATAGACTTTATAATCTAGAAACAACAAAAGAAAGTCGTCTTGGTTTATCTTACGCATTTCTTTTGAACACATCAATACAATATATGTTTGTAAAATGTACATGTACTGTTGTTATTCTGTTCCTCAAACACTTTTCTCTTCATATCAACCAATACATCTCTGAATTAAAAATTCATGAATTAAGGTTTTTTACACACCTCTGTTTCTACAGTAGTATATACCAATTTGGATTTCAACCTTTTTGTCCTCAAGCATCACTGACGAGTCTTAGAAGTACAAAACATCCGTATGGTGAAGGATATTCATTTTTGACATACTATATCTATTATCAAATTCGAAAGTTGCGTTCATCCTTAAAAGATTAATGTTCATAATTAGGCATACCTTTAAAATAAACCTCATTTATATTCTTTTTTTAAAGTGTCAGTTTGTTTCCTCAGAGAAATATATCTTTATATTACAAAATATTAATGGTCATTATTAATCATTAAAACAAACATCATTTATATTATTTTTTTTAAACTGTCAGTTTTCCTCAAGCAAATATATCTTCATATTTCAAAAGATTAATGTTCATAATTTGTCATACCTTTAAAACAAACCTTATTTATCTTCTTTTTGAAAAGTGTCAATCAGTTTTCCTCAAAATGATACATCTTCATATTTCAAAAGATAAATGTTCATTATTTGTCATATCATTAAAAAAAAACATCGTTTAGATTCTTTTTTAAAAGTACCAGTTATTTGTAAAGGACTTGCCAAGGAGATCCTTTATTTTTTATAGACGACATATACATAAGTAAAGTTGATAAATTAATACTCTTATAGACAGCAGTTTTAAAAGTCGTTTGCTTCTTCAATTCCTTGTTTCCACTGGCAACTTTTTTGATATTTAATAATAATATAATACATCTTTGTTTAAATGATGGACGTAAGAAACACACGTAACAACATCAATAAATACAGTACAGATTCAGTGTTCCAGAGATGAATTACACTGCACCATACAGATGTTTTGTCTTTCTAGGACTTGTCAGTGATGCTAGGGGCCAAAATGGCGGAACTCAAAACCAGTCTTAATTATATAACTACTGTTGAATCAGAAGGGGAGGTGCATAAAACGGTTTAACTACATGAACAATAGCTAGCAGAGTACTGGTTAATTAGCAGAGTACTGGTTAATGAGCAGAGTACTGATTAATAAGCAGAGTACTGGTTAATTAGCAGAGTACTGGTTAATGAGCAGAATACTGGTTAATGAGTAGAATACTGGTTAATGAGCAGAGTACTGATTAATGAGCAGAGTACAGGTTAATAAGCAGAGTACTAGTTAATTAGCAGGGTACTGGTTAATGAGCAGAGTACTGGTTAATAAGCAGAGTACTAGTTAATTAGCAGGGTACTGGTTAGTTACAATTACTAACGAATAAAGTGGGTATATAATGAACCATATCACTACTCAAGAGAGAATAATCTGGCTATCAAAGCTACACGGATATTTGACAAATATTCTTTTGTGTTTTTTAACCCACGTCCTTATTCACACATATATCCAACATACTTTAAGAAAAGAACATTTGGTGTTAAATTTTCTAATGTAAGCAAATGTATCCAGTTAGGCAATAGCATTCACAAGCACTAGTGCATTACATTTGTTTAATGCATATTCATTGGAAAAAAGCACTGTCATTACAAACACTTTACTCGGTTACTGCTCAACATCCGCACTCTTATACTTTTACGAACTCTTACAAAACAATTCAAAAACCATCAAAATTACTCATTTACCTCCTACTTTATTTTTTTTTTTTGGCGTAATTGCTTCATATTTTCTCTAAACTGAAGTGATAATTTTATGAATAACTTGTAAAAACCGGACGTTAAAGTTGCGCCCACTATATCCTTGTCACTGTATATCTTTTATCCCTCTGTACATACTTGCTATAGGATGTAATTTTCTTTTATTAAATACTTCTTATATAGTCATACTTTCGGAGAAATCAAACTCTTGCCCAAAATAATAACACATTGGTTGTGAGTAGACACAAAGGGAGTCCGTAAATCCCTGTTTAAGCTGTAAGTATTTTACTAACTTACCCGTTATATATCTCAGTCTCTAAGCTCTATTGGAGATGTTATTGGGATGAAGTCACTTTCACAAATCTTTTGCTTATATATCAACATCATCAAATAATAATTATCACGCTCTTAATTCAATACGTAGTAAACTAAGTCTTATTTCTTCAATAAGCATGTTGATACTGTAACATTACTTGGAACCAAGCCATGTGCACATTCATGTTTTTACAAATCATATCCAAACTCAACTATGCATACCAGGTAATGGAAACATAATTATCGTAATGTCTTTGAAAATAAATGGCAATCTTAATGAAGAATCGATACCGATTTCAACTAGTATACTTCCACAAAAACCTTAATTGACATAAACATTAATTAAGAATAGAGCACCTCGTTCCGCCTTCAGATTTCTGTGAGGGTTGTGATAGCAGTAAGGTTCCAAATTACTTCCTTTTGCATTTGTTACGGCGTCGTTTACTTTTATTGTCTTTTCGCAAAAATGAAACAGATCCTTTTTTTATTGGGTATTGAAGAGCTGGTGTATAACTCATTTCTACTGATATGACACTTATAGTCGTGATTTCATTGTATTATAAATATAAACAGTCTGATGAAAATAGTTTAGTCAGTGAAATATTTAAGGATTAATTTGAATGCATTTTTCATATTATGGAGATATAACACAAAAAACCGGAGTGTACTCTAAATAAACCGCGATATAGCTCCATAACATAAAAAATATATTCAAGTTAATCCTTATAATTCAATCTACTATACACAATCCCTGTGGAAATCCACCTTTATTGATGGACTCTTTTCTCTTAGAAATGATTACGCCGCTGTATCAGCCATTCAAAAGCGACTTTACAAACAGCGACGTCATTTTGTTAACGTTATGGGCTGATAACATAAATTTTTAAGCCAATTAAAATGCTTGTTACAAGCAGGTTAGATTATTCTATGATAATAGCTATAAAAAATCAACATCTTTTCAAATACAGTAATCTCTTGAAGACGTCATATGCCATGTCATATCTTTGTATGTGATACATATCCGTGTCATAAACAGTTGTGTGTTAAACGATCAGTCGATTGATTTGATAAGACATTTTGTATATCATCACCAGAAAATAAATACGATTTGATTAATTGCTGAAAAAATCCAATTGTGAATTGCTGAGGTGGTACATATTTATTGTTTATTTTACATTAATGAACTTGTTTATTGATTAAGTTTACATCAATTAAGAGGATACAAAATGTCTTGTGAAAAAAACGGAAGTTGCCATTCCACCAACATATCTCACACTAAAGTAACCATTTTTGAACACTGCATACCGTAGCAGTTCTTGGTCTATTATACATATTTTTATTAGACGCTTGACCATGAACCCATTTTGCAGACTTTGGCCTTTGTCTATTCCCATCAAATCTTTTGTTTGGAAACAGTCTAATAGTGTCTGCTGTCTTTGGTCTAAACGTTTTTGACCGGAAACGTCCTTCGCCATATGCAATAGCCGAAACAGGTCGATACCCACTAGTGAGAAACAAACTACTCCCAGATCCTTCTGTGTTGTCAGGAATTTGAACTTTTTTAAGAGTTTCCGAAGAAGTTAGTGACACGGGTAAAATTGGAGTCAAACGCCAATTTGACATGGAGTCATAATTCATACTCGTAAAGGGGCTTGACGTGAACGTCCCAACGCCTTGTCTGTCGTAACCCGCCTCCGTAGACATCGTTCTTACACGCTCAATCTCCTTTGAAGCCTTGTGTGACGCCTGTGATTGTAAACGTTCAAGTACACTACATTTTAGCTTGAGTTGATTTTCATGACATCTGTTGGACTTAAATACATAACGACATGTGTACCTGGTAAAACCGGAACCGGAAGAAGTTGGAGTACATCCGGTAGTTGTTTTTTGGACAGCACCTTTTAGACAATGTGGTGGATGTGTCATTACCTTGTCATTACAAACAAGCAACAGCTCTGTAAAGCAAATAAATATTTGTATCAATAAAAATGAAATATACGTCTTATCGTACAAGAACATAATTTCCCAATTCATTTGTATGTTACAATTATGAAATATGATTTGTACAAGAAACTCAGCCACCAGTGAAACACACTGACAATATGGATATAAAATGGACGACATAAGGCTATATCTGGTGAATATGATATTATATGCTTAACAGAAACTCATTTAGATGATCAGTTCTTTACAGATGACTTACTTATAACTGGTTTTCATGTACCTTTTCGACTTTATAGACATTTTGCTGGTGATGGTGTTCTGGTTTATATCAATAATATTTTAAAAGTTGACCGTTTACTGGAATTAAAATGCCCAGGTGATGAGATTATTTGGTTGAAAATCACTCTACCAAAGTTTGTATTGGTTATTGGTTCGGCCTACAGACCTGAAAATTCTGTTTTACTTTTTTGGGAAAATTTACGTACGTCCTTAAACCTTTCCCTAGATATTTCGCCGAATGTTATAATCACGGGGGTTTTAATGTCGACTCATTAACTGCATCTCGTAACCATGTTTTTTCTTGATATTATTAATTCCTTTAGTATGTCAAATGTTATCAATGAACCAACTCGTATTGGACCGACTCGATCTAGTCTACTTGATCCTATACTTTTAACCGACTCGCTTTCCTTTATTAATTCTTCTGTTATCACTACAGACAAATCATTGAGTGACCATGACGGTTGTATTGCTTGCATTGATATTCCTTGTGGTGTCAAACCTATTTTTAAGCGAAAAAATTGGCTGTATAAGCGAGCAGATTTTGATAGAATTAATGATCTTATTTCTGATTATAATTGGAATGAACTTTTTTAAAATTGTGATTCAGTTGTTACTGCCTGTAATCGTTTTACTGATACGTTCCTAAAATTTGCAAATATATGTATTCCATCAAAAGATGTAACTATGAGACCTATTGATAAACCTTGGATGACCTCTGAATTAAGAAAAACAATAAAAATTAGAGATAAGTGGCATAAAATTGCGAGGTCAACCATACATCTTTCGGACATCAACAAATTCAAATCTCAACGGAATAATGTCAATAACATGAAAAAAATATGCCCGTAAATTATTTTATGAAAATGTTCATGGTATTATTGAAGAGTACTCGTCCTCTGATCCAAAAGCTTATTGGAGACTCATCAAAAGGTTAATGCAATCGTCTGGTACTACACAATCTATACCTACTCTTGTAGATCCTGTTTCTGACAATGTGGTTACTAGTGTTGAAGACAAAGCTAACTTATTAAATGATTTTTTTGTAATATAACTCGTGTAGATGACAGAAATACTGCGGTGCCTCTCATCGAGCCAAAAACTGACAAGAGTCTTTGGTACATTATATATATAAATAAGAGTCAATAATAATGAAATACGAGATAATTTGCCGATATTGAAGGCCTCGGGTGAGGATGGAATCAGTTACCATATGCTAAGAAACACATCAGAAACAGTTTTTATCGTCTGGTTTTTACCCAAACACTTGGAAAACAGCCAAAGTTATGCCACTGTTTAAAAAAGATGACAGGCATTCTCCATCAAACTACAGACCAATTTCTGTATTATCTACAGTTGGAAAAGTGTTTGAGAGGGTAATTTTCAAATACTTGCATAATTATTTTATTGAAAACTCACTTTTTGATAAGCACCAGTCTGTTTTTTTGCCTGGTCATTCTACTGTATATCAGCTCATTGAAATTTATCATAACATCTGTATTGCTCTAGGGGAAAAAACATGTATATATGGTATTCTGCGATATTTCTAAGGCTTTTGATCGGGTTTGGCATAAGGGTTTGATGATTAAGTTAAAATCCTATGGAATTTCAGGGGAATTGCATCATTGGTTGGAAAATTACCTATTGCAGAGGCACCAGAAAGTCTTTTTGAATAATTCTTACTCCGACATAGGTTTCATTGAAGAAGGTGCTCCTCATGGTTAGATTCTTGGACGTCTTTTGTTTCTTATCTATATAAATGATATTGCTGATGTGTTTGAATCAACCTCTCGTCTTTTTGCAGACGATACTTCTTTGTTAAAATCATCCTCTTCATGTCTAGAAATCCAAACGGTTATGAATAGAGATCTCGAGTCTCTTAATGCATGGTCCCAAACTTGGTTAGTAACATATAATCCAGAAAAAAACTTAGGTAATTTTTGTTTCAAACTTGGTTGAAATTGATGAAGATTTACAATTAGAATTTAATGGCGAATTTTTAAATTTTACTGATCATCATAAACATTTAGGTGTACTTTTTAATTCTAGTGCAAAATGGGAGGGGATCATATTTGTGCAATATATACCTCAGTTATGAAAAAAGTCAACATCTTACGTAGACTAAAATACTTATAAATCGAGATAATCTTTTAAAGATTTATAAACCATTTCTTTTACCAGTTTTAGAATTTGCTTGTGAATTGTGGGATGTTTGTACAACTTATGAAACAGAAATGTTAGAGAAAGCCCAAAGAGAAGCTTCTCGTATTATAACTGGTCTTCCTTCATATGCCTGAATTGAAGACTTATTTTTTGAAACTGGTCTAGAAACTTTTGTATAAAATGCACAACAAATTAACTCCGGACTATTTAAATTCTCTATAAATAAATAACCGTTACACCCTTAGAAACACTGATGATTATAGAATTCGTCCTTTCAGGCATTCTCTAACAAATTCATCTTTTATACCTTGAATTCTTCGAGGTTCGAATTCATTGGACCTTTCAGTACGATCAACTCGTTAACTTCAAATGTACAATTTTCTCCACCAATCTACTTAGGTTTCGGTGCACACTAAACTTAGACATCAGTGAATCCCCTTAAATATGATCTTTTTAGAGTACCTCTGGTTGATAGTCCAGTTTGTTATTGTGGCCATCCCTGTGAATGCCTTTCACTTTTTTTGTTTTATTGCTTAATTTTTAGTAAATATATACGTTGTGTTGGATTGGCTCTACACGTAAATATATACGTTGTGTAGGACTGGCTCTACACGTAAATATAAACATTGTGTATGACTGGCTCTACACGTAAATATATATACGATGTGTAGGACTGGCTCTACCCGTAAATATATAAGTTGTGTATGACTGTCACTACACGTAAATATATACGTTGTATATGACTGGCTCTACACGTAAATATATACGTTGTGTAGGACTGGCTCTACACGTAAATATAAACATTGTGTAGGACTGGCTCTACACGTAAATATATACGTAGTGTAGGACTGGCTCTACACGTAAATATATACGTTGTGTAGGACTGGCTCTACACGTAAATATATACGTTGTGTAGGACTGGCTCTACACGTAAATATATACGTTGTGTAGGACTGGCTCTACACGTAAATATATACGTTGTGTAGGACTGGCTCTACACGTAAATATATACGTTGTGTAGGACTGGCTCTACACGTAAATATATACGTTGTGTAGGACTGGCTCTACACGTAAATATATACGTTGTGTAGGACTGGCTCTACACGTAAATATATACGTTGTGTAGGACTGGCTCTACACGTAAATATATACGTTGTGTAGGACTGGCTCTACACGTAAATATATACGTTGTGTAGGACTGGCTCTACACGTAAATATATACGTTGTGTAGGACTGGCTCTACACGTAAATATATACGTTGTGTAGGACTGGCTCTACACGTAAATATATACGTTGTGTAGGACTGGCTCTACACGTAAATATATACGTTGTGTAGGACTGGCTCTACACGTAAATATATACGTTGTGTAGGACTGGCTCTACACGTAAATATATACGTTGTGTAGGACTGGCTCTACACGTAAATATATACGTTGTGTAGGACTGGCTCTACACGTAAATATATACGTTGTGTAGGACTGGCTCTACACGTAAATATATACGTTGTGTAGGACTGGCTCTACACGTAAATATATACGTTGTGTAGGACTGGCTCTACACGTAAATATATACGTTGTGTAGGACTGGCTCTACACGTAAATATATACGTTGTGTAGGACTGGCTCTACACGTAAATATATACGTTGTGTAGGACTGGCTCTACACGTAAATATATACGTTGTGTAGGACTGGCTCTACACGTAAATATATACGTTGTGTAGGACTGGCTCTACACGTAAATATATACGTTGTGTAGGACTGGCTCTACACGTAAATATATACGTTGTGTAGGACTGGCTCTACACGTAAATATATACGTTGTGTAGGACTGGCTCTACACGTAAATATATACGTTGTGTAGGACTGGCTCTACACGTAAATATATACGTTGTGTAGGACTGGCTCTACACGTAAATATATACGTTGTGTAGGACTGGCTCTACACGTAAATATATACGTTGTGTAGGACTGGCTCTACACGTAAATATATACGTTGTGTAGGACTGGCTCTACACGTAAATATATACGTTGTGTAGGACTGGCTCTACACGTAAATATATACGTTGTGTAGGACTGGCTCTACACGTAAATATATACGTTGTGTAGGACTGGCTCTACACGTAAATATATACGTTGTGTAGGACTGGCTCTACACGTAAATATATACGTTGTGTAGGACTGGCTCTACACGTAAATATATACGTTGTGTAGGACTGGCTCTACACGTAAATATATACGTTGTGTAGGACTGGCTCTACACGTAAATATATACGTTGTGTAGGACTGGCTCTACACGTAAATATATACGTTGTGTAGGACTGGCTCTACACGTAAATATATACGTTGTGTAGGACTGGCTCTACACGTAAATATATACGTTGTGTAGGACTGGCTCTACACGTAAATATATACGTTGTGTAGGACTGGCTCTACACGTAAATATATACGTTGTGTAGGACTGGCTCTACACGTAAATATATACGTTGTGTAGGACTGGCTCTACACGTAAATATATACGTTGTGTAGGACTGGCTCTACACGTAAATATATACGTTGTGTAGGACTGGCTCTACACGTAAATATATACGTTGTGTAGGACTGGCTCTACACGTAAATATATACGTTGTGTAGGACTGGCTCTACACGTAAATATATACGTTGTGTAGGACTGGCTCTACACGTAAATATATACGTTGTGTAGGACTGGCTCTACACGTAAATATATACGTTGTGTAGGACTGGCTCTACACGTAAATATATACGTTGTGTAGGACTGGCTCTACACGTAAATATATACGTTGTGTAGGACTGGCTCTACACGTAAATATATACGTTGTGTAGGACTGGCTCTACACGTAAATATATACGTTGTGTAGGACTGGCTCTACACGTAAATATATACGTTGTGTAGGACTGGCTCTACACGTAAATATATACGTTGTGTAGGACTGGCTCTACACGTAAATATATACGTTGTGTAGGACTGGCTCTACACGTAAATATATACGTTGTGTAGGACTGGCTCTACACGTAAATATATACGTTGTGTAGGACTGGCTCTACACGTAAATATATACGTTGTGTAGGACTGGCTCTACACGTAAATATATACGTTGTGTAGGAGGACTGCCTCTACACGTAAATATAAACGTTGTGTAGGACTGGCTCTACACATAAATATATACGTTGTGTAGGACTGTGTCTACACGTAAATATATACGTTGTGTAGGACTCGCTCTACACGTAAATATAAACATTGTGTATGACTGGCTCTACACGTAAATATATACGTTGTGTAGGACTGACTCTACACGTAAATATATACGTTGTGTATGACTGTCTCTGCATCTTTTAATACAAAACATTTTGTGAAATTTAGAACACAAATCGCCCAACCTCATCACCGATGTGTCGAAGAATTATGTAATTAAAACATCTGACAACAATATAAGAATAAGAAAATATGCATAAGTTTATGAAAAAACGCTTATTAGCAATCATTGATTTCTGTGGTTTCTCATTAAGAGGTAGATGGGAAGGAAATATAAAGATTTATACTTACATTTGGCGTTCGTTTCTTTGATGGTCGTATATATACAGCTAATGGACTATGTGTGTATATCTAGGGGCACAATAAGACAGGCTGAAATGTCTGATATGTTATATACAAAAGAATCCCCAAACACAGGTCTGGCGGGCTGAACGGTATTATTATTACCAGCTACCAAAGTAAATATAAACTTAAATAGCATACCTAGGGTGTTTAAAAAGTAAACAATTACCTAAACTAGTGTGCATAATACAACTGGTTTTCATACATAAGGAACCTCATTTCAATTTTTAGAAAACGCAACAGTTAAAAAACATCGATCATGTTTGTTTTGAAAGACATCCTTTGTTGTCAAACAAACTGTTCAAATCACAACCACGCGCCAACAATACCTTACTCTCATGAATGGCTTAAAAAGTAAATATAGAAACAAATCATATCTGTTGGTAAAGAAGAGTACGGTACCGCCCATCGCCATATAGTAGCATACGTATATAGGTCTCCTAGCTCAAATTGGGAAAAAAGGCGATTTTGTCCACTATTGACGGCTTATTTTGAACTATTCGCCTTACTCAAGATTTATATTATTAAATACTTTTAGAAATATTAATCATTATCAATATACATCAAGCGAATCGATTATCATGTGTATAACTAACACACGAAATTCACCAAATAGGTTATATATGGCTAGTATAGCTTCATTGAATATCATGTATACAATGTAAACGTTCAAAATAATTACATATTTATCACACAACTCACAGAAAATATAAAGCATAAATATATGCAATCACGTTGAATAGATAAATGGGCAATGAGGAAGCTGGTTTTCTTGTTGTCTAGTGCAATACATTTATCGGCCTTTCAGTGATATATATATTCAAATACTGCATGAATATGTCAACGGTATCCCCTCATGGACAATGACAGATGGAAGTCGCTGAAATACATTTATAAAGATGTATAATTACTAATAGAATATGGTTTTCCTCATTTACGGCATATTTGAGACATTTCTCCATTTGTATACGTTCAATCCAACGGTATCTTTGCAATTTTATAAAGATATGCAAATATATCGGTTTGAACTATATCTGTTATGCCCTTTAGCAAAGGAGTTTAAATGTTTTCAATGAGATTCACCAGTTTGGAAATGTGTAATATCAAAGTTTTACCTTATACACTAACAATGTAGCTATAAACGTGTGAAAAAACGACAGACATAATAATAATTATAAAATATACAATTTCGTTACATCGTTGTACAATACAAATCGCCCACTCAGTCATAGCTTGACAAAGGGACCAGTCGGTCTTGAAAGGTTGCGACACGTGTAATATGTACATTTTTTAATTTGTGTATGAGTAAATCTTTGACATGAGTTAATATGTTCTTTGTTCAGAATTTGTAAGCGAGACGGTTCATTTGTGCGCTAGGAAGGCCTCCATAAAACTCCAAGCGAGATTCATTATCTCAAAACACAATTAGGCTTGTACGGTGGAACTTAACTTTATCAACGTACATGTCTGAATACAAGTGTCAGTGTTAAGACACAATTCTTCTTAACGCTTCAGTGAATATAACACAGACTCGTGAAAGACTTTCTAAACAATGTCAGCATTAACAAAAGTTAAAATAACGTAGTTTATAACGATAGCACAGTGTTAAACAAAGACTCGCGTGGGTTCTGATTTTTGGATAATAATGCAGGTTTAAAACTCGATCGTGGTATGAACATCAATTCATTTTGTCACATTAGTGTCAGGAATCACATGCATGATGTTTATTGTTTGACCTTTCTATTATATGCATCCTTCGGAGTATTCCTCCTCTGCAAAAATGCAGTTTCTCAATCGCCTTATCCTTGACGTAAAAGCTGCACAGTAGCCGCCTAACCTGGCAAGACACTGGAATATTGCACTACCAAGAGCGCTCCTAGAGGCATACCGTTTTCTTTGGAAAAGGAAACAGAAAGAAGTCACAAGGATTTAGATCTGGTGCATAGGGTAGGTGGTCAATCTGTACTACTGTACCATTTTTACAACATTGCTTTTGTTGGATGACGCATTGTCTTGAATAAGCTGGGTGCCATTCAACCCTTTACTTGGACGCCTTTTCGTGTAGAGTATTTTGATAGGCTTCAGTACACTTTGCAGTGAGTGTGTCCCGTTCTTGCACGGTATCTGAACATTGGAATACCCATTGGAATTGGAAAAAATAGCAAACAGAACTTTCTTGTCGCTTTTTATACGTCTTGCAATCACTTGCCTTTCTTGATTTCTCGACAACCATTGCCTGTTATTAATGCGCCTCTGGGGTTCAAAGAAATAGACCCAGTTTTCATCCCCTGTAAGAAACTCGGGTAGCTTTCTTGAGTCGCAATTACAATTCCTTCTTAATAGATCTTTGGAACACTTCAAACGTTTGGCCTGTTGTTCAAATTTTCGCAACGTTTATGCTGCAACAACTGGCTGCCTTGCCGTGTTTCCTCTTTGGTATCAACTTTAACATCTTGATTATGTTCACCCACCTTAAGACTGTAGAGGCGCTTTTTATGCTGAACAACTATGTATGTATCTGTTTTGCCGTTGTCTGTAAAGAACACCGTGCTTCAATATAGGAGCGTATTTCAGATTTAATCTCAGCCTTCATTTTAGCGTTGAAAAGTAGTAACTGGTCACGAGTGCATACATTAAACAATGAATTACCTGTTCAATATTCTTGTCGGATAATGTCCAATTGTTCTTTACATTCTTTTGCAGTCTCACAATGCGCTAAACTATATTATTGCCCGTTTTACAGGAGCTGTGTAGTGACAGAATGTATCGAATGGCCCTCGTAATAAACAGGAATGATTCGGAATATATCGTGTGTTATTGGAAAGAAGATGAGGACCGACTTAAACTAATAGCATTGTCAATATTTTAAATTGAACTATATAAGTGTGTATATTGTCAAATTTTACACTTTGCTATATTAGCATGTATGTATATTACACTGTTACTGTGCTTTCACAATACTAGTATGCATTATTTACATCCAGTTTATAAATTTAAGTTCAAATGTCACCTGTCTGTGACTACTTAGGTGCTGCTCTGCTTTTGTACCTTAATTGGTTATTTGTTCTGTTAAATTGCCTCTTTGATATTTGCTTGTCATTTCTAACCTTGCTTTGAAATTACCGGCATGTTATTTATCCTTGTTGTTTCTTATTTGTATCCATGTTTGTCGCAAGAATAGCACTACAGTGCTAACGTTTATTGTTTTGAATATGCGACGTTAAATAAAAAATCTTGTATCATATCTAAAGGTTAAAGATTAGGTACCATCCGCAGAGAATGCAAATCTTGTTTTTTGTTAATACAGGAAGAGAGATGAAAGCTATTTACTGATGGGAAACTCTAATCACATATGATTGACGTCTCGGGAAATAAAATGACGGACCTGGTGAGTATATGGTGTTATACAAGATACACGTATCCGGTCACCAATGTAAGTTTTTAAATTATGTTTTATTTTTTCATTCATACATGGTGGAGTTGTAAAAATTGTCTTCTAACTGACAAACTATTTCCCTGTCTGTAAACCTAAAAATGTGAACCCCGTTTGAAGTGTAATATAACCAAATTTGATTTCAAAGTGACAAGATATCTTAATGAGAAAGCATGCAAAGTTAACACATTGACAATAAGAGACGGTCCTAGATTCGTTGACACAAAACGTCAACTTTTGGATATAGGAATACTTTTATTATAATTTCGAGATGGTTTGTTAATTTTAGCGGCACGAATTGCTATTAATATAATATTAACAATCATATTCATGAATTTAATAATAAAATGTAATACTTTCTTGTCTTTTTTAATTGTGCACGGATTAGTAACAAGGATAATAAATTCCTATTACTTCGTGGTAAACATGTGTTACTGCAATCGTTCATTTTCTTCTCCAGTATCCTTCTATCCAATACATTTGCTCTTCGTTTTCCAACGGTCTAGACCTGTATGTTCTAAACTAACTTAAGTCATATTCGTTCAGGTGTTCTAGAGATGAAACTTCGAAACAAGACGGCCCCGTGGCATATACTCACTTAACCCTTCAAGTAAAGATTGGCCAAAAAACAACAACACATTTCTTATCATCATTTCAAATTCTTTTATTATTGTCCACCCAACAGTACAAATTATGAATCAAAGACCCAGGTGATGTGTGATGGTCTTTGATGATACAAAAAGCAGTTGTACACGAAACACCTTGGCCCGTATACGGTACACGAAACACCTTGGCCCGTACACGGTACACGAAACACCTTGGCCCGTATACGGTACACGAAACACATTGGCCCGTATACGGTACACGAAACACCTTGGCCCGTATACGGTACACGAAACACCTTGGCTCGTATACGTATTCATGAAACTGTTCTCATGCTTAAGCATGGATTCTGTGCTCAAACCCGATTTCTTGTAACTCACCTAAAAAATGTAAAACAATAAAAAGTCAAAAGTAAACACTGAAAACAGTATTGGACTTAAAGTATCTTTAAATCTTTTCCAAATCATTTCTGTCTCCAACATCTCAAACATTTGCTAAAAAAAGAAAATTGATGTACTTTATTAACTCTTGTCATGCTCTATTGTTCGAAATTACACCGACAAGCAATGCTGAGGTGTGTAGGACTACACAACGTATGTAAGAAATTGTCAATTTACCTGTGAAGACAGATATTTGTATTTACCTGTACAGATTTCTTAGAATTTTTATATTACCTGTTCAGACAAGTATTTGTATGGTGCAACATTGTGTGTCAACAAGTTTATCTGTGAAATCATTGAAAAAATAAGATTGTTTTTATTAGTTCGTAACTGAAACAAGAAATTCGATTCGAATACAAAACCAATGCTTGAGTATGAGAACGGTTTCATGAATATGGGGCCTGTTTGTTATATTTATATGTATCCATAGATGTTGTTATCAATACAACGGGAGATCGACATGAAGTGTTTACTGCAACCATGGAAACAAGAAAAGGGACAGGTTAAAATTATCTTGTGTAAGAGGGACCCTTTTTCTTTTATATGACATTATGTCGGTTTAGTTAAGATAATATGCTGATGACAGATTCAACAGATGTAAGATTAAATATTTACATTTGCTCTGCATGCTTCCATTGCAAAGCATTGAGAAGGCAAATGTTGTTACGAGACTATAGCAACATTTGCTATTGTAACGTCATCAATCTCTGTTGTGACGTCATCACTTTCACTGTCGTCAAAGACTTAATTTGCTGTTCAAATAACTATTCGAAATAACTAAATAAAGCGTAGTCACTTTATCAAACTGTAAACATAAATAATGAATATTTTAGCAAATATTGGTATGGTCCTATAGCACACATTTCTATTGCTGACAAACTTTAAACTTACATAAAACCTAGCCGGGCTTTATTAGGTTTTGTCATCAATAGCAATGTGTGTTATAGGACCATAACAACATTTGCTAAAATATTCATTGCTTAATTAAAGTTCAACATATCTTACATTATCAGATGTAAGTATAACGCAAATGAAAGTAAGTAAATGTTTAAATTCATTTAAGAGAACAGAAATTAACTGGACTTAAAACATGGCACTTTTTTTAAACCTGCACATCACACTAATATTTCAATCATTAAAAGCATGATTGGCGTCTCATGACTAAACATCAAGTCTATGTTCAAGAAGTATTGCTTCTAAATCAGCAAAAACTATTTTATATACATATTAAATACGAAGATAGGTGGGTATGGTACCTTTTGCTTTTGTTTGGTTTTTTAAACATATATATATATATATGGAGTACCTGACTTCCCTAGCATTAGTTAAACTGTTTGACCTATGTATGTCATAAGTTTCTTTCCTGGAATACAAGAACAAAAATGAGCACAAAGATACCGATAATGCTGCTTTAAATGAACAACTCTGGTCCAACTGTTTTGAACGTATACACATAATAACTTTGTGAAGCAGTTCTTTGATCCAAAAAAATATGCTGTTCATACGACAAATTAGCATTTTACATCAGGTAAAAAGACATATTTTGATATATAGGGTAGTATATGTTGACGTCTGCGAAAAAGAGCTTAAAATGCAGACGTAAAAAGTTCGGTCTTTAAATCATTCTTTAATTTAACTAGAGTTTTTGATATTAAGATGTAAAATATATCTACATTTCATGAAATTATATCAACGATTAGTTGAAAGTATATATTCTTTTTTTGTTTTGTAACAGAGCTTTTTTAACCCATAAAATATACAGCAATAACCTCCATGGTGAGAGAGCTTAAAGGATCAATAGACATATACTTACATCTCTACTGAACTTGAACTCGATATAATTATTATTCAGTTCGTAGTCCATCAAAATACCCCATAAACCTCAACAAAACATAATTCAATCCTTAAATAACTACTTTTTGACTGAAATACGATTTTTGATTATTTACCATTTTTTTTTGCTTTTATATATATATTTAATCACCATGGGATCAGGTACATATAACGGTATGATATTTTTTCCGTTTGACTTTTAAACTCACGTATATAAATGACCTTTAGTGGGCTTTTCCTTCTCCGTCTTATTCATTGGCAAAAAGGAAACCGGTCAGTTGTTTTAGGTAATATGTCTTTTCCATAAATCCGATATGCGAGTATATGTAGTCGTTAACTTTTTTCTTGCCCGATTGCATCAAGGGATGTAACATCTTGTGGAAAGTGATAAAAAGTTTACAATCTATTTTTCTCGATTTCAACGTCTCGCGAAAGTTAGACATTAAAGAAAAATACCCGATATACAATATCTGTAAAATATAGGACATGGTATTAATGAATAAACAAGATATCAATATGCGCATTAAAAGGTTACATGTATGATGTATTCCCAAAATTTAAGGTAAGTTCAGATTATGCAATTCTGTACAAGAATAGGTTAGAATAAATTGTTTTTATGATTTATAAAATATAGCAAGATTAATATTTTATCCAGGTGTGGACAATTAATAATTCGTTCCAATAGGTCATAACAATCAGTTCAATGGTTTTTCAGTTACTAAGTGAAAAAAACATGCTTTTGAAGCAAAAATAAATGTAAAACTAGGGTGAGATTAATTTTTAGAAAAAAACCCTCCTCACATGGCCTTCACTTTCATACAAAAACACACACTGAAATGGGTGACACATTAACAAAACGAAGAAGGAAAAAGGTTTTTATAACAAAGAACCGTATATATAGACGGAAATTTATATATTTATATAATAAAACAGATAATGATATACAACCTATTTTACATTCATGTTTTCTTAATTAACAAAAATATATGGTATAGTCTTCTTGATTCACTTACTTCGTAGTGCAAATTATCTGGGGGGCAGTTTTATTATTTTAGATTTATTCATTTGTGCACTATTATGGGTTCTACCAAAGTGTTTTGATTAGTCCAAATTTTGACAATCAAAACTTGCTGCTATAAATAAAAGATGTCATTTGTTTGTTTGGTGTGTTTTGTAATTGCATGTTATACATGCCGTGAAAATGGCATTCACTGGAGGATTGACAAACTAGCATACAATATGTGTCTGTGTCAAAATACGAACAAACCTTTGTTTTTGCATTGTTCAAACAGCATGAATATTATCATGTCTGTGTACATGATTTTTTACTGTTAATTCTCGGGCACATCTGATGAATTCAAGTTTGGTTATTCATTATTTTGTTGCCTTAAAATTAGAACACAACAAATGATGACATAATACACAAGAATATTCTCCATCAGTTTGAAGTTTATCAATTCATTCCAGTAGTTAAAACATCAATAATAAAACAAAAACATGTTTGATGTGTATATTTATACAGAATGAAATTTCCCTAAAAACATGTGACCATTAATTGATATAATTGAATATTGTTGACTGTTTCATTCATGAAAGTCATAATTCATGCATAACAGTCTGGTCATATTGTGAAAAAATAATAATAAAATGGTTAAATAACCAAACACAGCTTAATAAAGAGTTACTTAATTCACTGGTTGCATCTCAAATAGGTATGTCTTTGCCAGGAATATTTTAATTGCTAGCACCCCTGGAAGTTCCCAAGGATTGTGGATATACTAGTACTCCCCCAAATTCTCAAGGATGGGGGATATATACACTTGGGAGGAAATTTCATCCTAAACAAATGGTATTCCCCTCACTGTAAAAAATATAACCTTGTACGAGGAAAATTTATCCACATCATGAACTGTATTTAATCTCCAACCAAAGGCTCCAATGCACTTCATTCATTCACATGGAAATATAGGTCCTTTTTCAATGTGTCAGTTGTCTGTTGGGGCATCCGAAATCTGATGGTTTTGGTTCGAGCGTCTTCCATTAGTCGCTCAACCTGCAATAAAAGTTACATAGATATTATCTTTCTGAAAAACATGCCAATACCAGCCCTGATATACTGTAATGATATGATGGCTACTGTATATGAAATTTTAATTTTGGCATGTGTTTGTGATCCAGTTTGGAAGTAACAGTTACAAAAAGGTTGGTTGTTTAAGATTTTGTACATGATACATGCACTGATAATTTCCTTTTTAAAAGAACTCCAGACTACCCAATAATTTCCTGTCTCTCCTCTTTGAAATATAACATATTAGATGACATTATTTTTCTTCCACATTTCACAGACCTTGCATTAATTACCGTTTCTGATAAGGAAATGATAAATCTCTCTTTACCAATTAGGTGAAAGGCAGCTAAAACTTGCTAATAATCTGAAAATGTCATCATTGCATCATCACTTTATCAATTTCGTTACACATTTTAAGTGCCCGCCATGCATGATCGTGAGAAGCACTGGGTTCACCGTTACAAGTTCGGTTGACGATTGAAAGGTGTGGGAGTAAAAAATTCAATCATCCTGGGTAAAGTATGCAGAGAAATATAGACCCTCAGGATGAGATTTCTGAAGTTTAGTACTTCGCAAATCCTTGTGATAAAATTCATAAATCTTATTCTCAGGTGAGATTTCTCTGTCAACATCACACCGGAGTGATAGATTCTATAAATCTTAACCCTTTCATCCCTATGTTACTTTAGTAGACTCTTCTATGCATTGATCTCCCTATGTTACTTTAGTAGACTCTACTATGCATTGATCTGGTAAAGTCCATTATTGTCTACAGTGGTGAAAGGGTTAAAGTTCCCAGAGACAACATTTTTGCAGTTGGTATTTGTAATAGATTACTATATAATGACCTTGGCCCTCATTTCACAGAGGATGTATTTGGACATGGAGGACAGACAAATCTGTATATAAAGTAACTTTACCCTCACAGAAACAATCCTAGAACATGGCGCAATGAATGACTTAATGAATTACCTTGACCATCATTTCACTGAGACTGTCCCTGTACATGTAGGTACAGAACACTTTCACCAATGCCTGGAGCATTAAGGAACCCTTGTAGGTGGGATTTCCTTCACCTGCAAATTTTTAAGAAAACATTTTGTTTTAATACTGATTTTCAGTGACAAACTCTGTACAATGGTACATCATAATAATAATAACACAATGGATATCCACCACTAAAACTCCCTATATACACTAGGGCCTGTATACTTATGGATATCCTGGTACTAATTGATAGATTTTCTGATACATGACCTAAAGGTCCTCTTTATCATATCAGACTCAACTATATAGGCTGTAATTCCGATTGAAGCTTAACTCTAATACCCCTGAAATTTCATAATGAAATTTTCCAACCTTTGAATTGGAGGAGTTCAAATGTGTCTTCAGGGGTGAATGAGTTAAAAGTAGCAAGTGTCTATCTAGCTAGTCTTTTAATCTGTTGATTGTTTTAGCAGTCCCCAGGGACTCCAGAAGATTGTTTCCAAATATACACTACTCAGAGTGTGAAGGAATGTTTTTCCTGACTGAAGGACTTGATTGTAAATATGGTTGCCTCTTCCGCCTCAATAATTATATTACACAGTTTGCGCTACCCTTATAGATCCTTAACTGAACCCAATACACAGGTACAGGTAAAGAGATATATTTTTAGTGGTCAAAACTTGAAAAATTGGTGCTAGATTAAACCATTTAGCTTTTGTAAAATTCTATAGATTATGAGTTTGTTTGTGTCATATGTCAAAAATGCTTGGAACTAGTATAATTCTTCATATGAACTTATTTATTTAGCTGTTATTTACAACTCCCAGACTATAAAGTCTTTTATAACTATTTAATGAGCCTTTGTGTTCAGTATTCAATAAATAGAAAAATACAGCTAAACGAATCAAAGCTTCCCAAAACTTTTAATAAGTTGAAAAAATAATTTTCTTTTCAACAATCGCTCTTGGGGGTTAGAGACACAACGTTTCTTTTATGTCGAAAGTCCATTATTTGTAATGGTATATGCTTATAGCTTATAAATGAATTCCTAAGGAGCATGGACAACAAGAGAGACATCCAACTTAAATTATTATAAAATAAGCCTATAACACAGATTTCATTTGATACTCGATCGCCTATGTACAACTATTAACTCATTCACCCCTGAAATTTCATTATGAACTATTCCAACCTTTGAATTGGAGGAGTTCAAATGTGTCTTCAGGGGTGAATGAGTTGACTGAATATGAAAATGGAATTGATTCCCATCACTAATTTGTGGTTCATAAATATGTACCATATTTATCGGCAATAAGCCCATGCTTGGTAATAAGCCCACCAATATTTATTGCAGTTAGGAAGAATGCCAACAAAAGCTTTTTCATTGTCCTGTAATAAGCCCACCCCTACTTTCAGTCAGAGATTGTGTTTTGGCCCCCTGGGCTTATTGCAGGATAAATGCAGTAAACAAAATATTTGGAAACCAACTTCAAATGTTTTACAGATGACAGTCTTGAATCCCTGAAAGATAGTTGTTGTACTTACCCAGTGTTCCCGCCATGTATATGTAAAAGTCATCCATGTTGTTTGATGGACAAGAATCTGTACTGTCTACTCCTTGTGCTGTCCAAGGTCTATCTACCCCCGTGGTGACAGGCATCTTTAATGCATTACTAGAGGGTACATTACCAAGCTTCGGCACACTTTCCTGGAAGTCTGAAACAAAATTATAACTTTGTAACAGCATGTCTGATTGGATGTTACTGGTCACTTGTTTGGGTAATAAAACATCACGTGGCCCTCAGGCACTCAATTTTCCCCCCGATCATTTTTTCCATTATTCGGAGCCCTTCTAGAAAATTTGGCAAAGAGCCACCACAACGAAGTTCCGAATAATGGAAGCAGATGACAACAATGGCGCGTCAACCTGATCATCTCTACTATTGTTTTACTGTTTTTAATTGATTTTTGTGGCATAATAAAACATTTGTTGCCTTTGCAGTATATAATCAGTATTCTTAGTTTTTCCTCAATTTTAATCATGTTTCACAAGGGCGAATCATTTTGTAATAAACTCGATGACAGTCCAGAAAACCTTCGCGCTAGAGCATCTAACCTTCACCTTTAACTCATTCATCCCTGACGACACACTTAAACTCTTCCAATTCAAAAGTTAGAATAGTTCATTATGAAATTTCAGGGCCGAATGAGTTAAATCATGGCCATCTATAGGAGACACCACACTGTTACAGTTAGATAATCTTCAGTGAATTTTTTCAAGTGGCTCAACATTTCATCTCTTACTGTTTGGGTGTGATTCGTATGCTTTGGTTTGGTTTGGTTTTATTTTGTTTAACGTCCTATCAACAGCTAAGGTCATTTAAGGATGGCCTCCCCTGTGTGTAAGATGCATGTGTGTAGTGTGTATGCGTGTGTATTTTGGGAGGCTGCGATATGTTCGTGTTTGTCTCCTTGTGATAGCGCGGAACTGATGCCAACATTATAGTGCCAGGGCGAACCAGTCGTCCCAATCCCAGTTTGCTGAGTGTTAAGCAGGAGTAGAAACTACCATTTTTAAAGACTTTGGTATGTCTCGGCCATGGGACAGAACCCAAAGCCTTCCTCACAGGGGCGAACGCTCAACAAATGGCCAAAAGTAAAGCATTGTCAAGGGAGACATTAGGAAGAAGAAAGTTATTTAGAAAGGAGAGAAGAGATAAGGTCACAAATGTAGTCGCCTCTTACGATCATGCAATTGGGGGCAGCAGGTACAATTCTTACGCCCTACCTGCAGGGTCCGTATGCAAGCAGCTAATGATACTTGCAACTCGCATAAATCATGGGACAAAGCCAAAAGTCAAATGTAGACATTGAAAATAGTACGCTGCTTCCAGTTTCTCCTAAATTTGTTAACATCACATAAAGATAATGTGATGGATTAATGATTTATTAGCAGAAAAAGAAAATGGACTTGAGCACAAAATCTGAGTTTGAGCATGAGACAGATTTCATAAATCAGGCCCAGGATTAAAATTTGAGATCATCTTAGCTTGAAAAAGCTCATAATCAGAAACTGATCAACTTTTAATGACCCAATCCAGTATATTGCTTAACTTGCAGTACCAGGTATGTCTTTTAATTAGTTTATCAATCAAGATATGTCTGATTATCTCCCTTACCATCTCTATCACAATCTAAATACCAAAAGACCATGAAGTTGTCTCCCCTTTTAATGGCAATACCATGCCTCTTACAATATGGGGATGTCTCCCTTACCTTGCCTCACAACATCAATAAAGACTATATGGGGCTGTCTCCCTTACCATGCCTAACACCATCAATAAACACCATATAGGGTTGTCTCCCTTACCATGCCTCACAACATCATTAAACATTATATGGGGTTGTCTCCCTTACCATGCTTCACACCATCAATAAACACCAGCTTGGGAACCCCCTTCAGTGCATCCTCTTCTTTCAGACGACCTGTGATTTCGTCCAGTGGAATTGTGTCCCCTTTGCTCCCAGACAGGGTTTTTGTTTTCGGATCACAGTGAGTCAGGATGAAGACAATATAACAACTGTACTTTGTTTTCGCCAGAACCGCTTTTTCTTTCTCCAACTTCTCACGCATTTGCTAAAAAACAAAATTGATGTAATTTATTAACTCTTGTCGTACTGTATTATCTGAAAATACACAGACATGCAGTGCTGAAAATACACAGACACACAGTGCTGAAAATACACAGACACGCAGTGCTGAAAATACAGACATGCAGTGCTGAAAATACACAGACATTCAGTGCTGAAAATACACAGACACACAGTGCTGACAATACACAGACATGCAGTGCTGAAAATACACAGACAAACAGTACTGAAGGTACACAGACACACAGTGCTGAAAATACACAGACACGCAGTGCTGAAAATACATAGACACGCAGTGCTGAAAATACAGAAATGCAGTGCTGAAAATACACAGACATTCAGTGCTGAAAATACACAGACACACAGTGCTGAAAATACACAGACACGCAGTGCTGAAAATACAGACATGCAGAGCTGAAAATACACAGACATGCAGTGCTGAAAATACAGACACGAAGTGCTGAAAATACACAGACATGCAGTGCTGAAAATACACAGACAAACAGTGCTGAAGGAACACAGACACACAGTGCTGAAAATACATAGACATGCAGTGCTGAAAATACACAGACATGCAGTGCCGAAAATACACAGACATGCAGTGCTGAAAATACACAGACACACAGTGCTAAAAATACACAGACACGCAGTGCTAAAAATACAGACACGCAGTGCTGAAAATACACAGACATTCAGTGCTGAAAATACACAGACACGCAGTGCTGAAAATACACAGACACGCAGTGCTGAAAATACACACACATGCAGTGCTGAAAATACACAGACACACAGTGCTAAAAATCCACAGACATGCAGTGCTGAAAATACAGACACGCAGTGCTGAAAATACACAGACATTCAGTGCTGAAAATACACAGACACACAGTGCTGACAATACACAGACATGCAGTGCTGAAAATACACAGACACACAGTTCTGAAAATACACAGACATGCAGTTCTGAAAATACAGACACGAAGTGCTGAAAATACACAGACATGCAGTGCTGAAAATACACAGACAAACAGTGCTGAAGGTACACAGACACACAGTGCTGAAAATACATAGACATGCAGCGCTGAAAAAAAACAGACATTCAGTGCTGAAAATACACAGACATGCAGTGCTGAAAATACATAGACATTCAGTGCTGAAAATACATAGACGTGCAGTGCTGAAAATACACAGTCATTCAGTGCTGAAAATACACAGCCATGCAGTGCTGAAAATACACATACATGCAGTGCTGAAAATACATAGTCATGCAGTGCTGAAAATACACAGCCATGCAGTGCTGAAAATACACAGACATGCCGTGCTGAAAATACACAGACATACAGTGCTGAAAATACACAGACAAGCAGTGCTGAAGGTACACAGACACCCAGTGCTGAAAATACATAGACACGCCGTGCTGAAAATACATAGACATTCAGTGCTGAAAATACACAGACATGCAGCGCTGAAAAAACACAGACATTCAGTGCTGAAAATACATAGACACGCAGTGCTGAAAGTACAGACATGCAGTGCTGAAAATACAAAGACACGCAGTGCTGAAAATACAGACACGCAGTGCTGAAAATACGTAGACATGCAGTGCTGAAAATACATAGTCATGCAGTGCTGAAAATACACAGCCATGCAGTGCTGAAAATACATAGTCATGCAGTGCTGAAAATACACGGACACACAGTGCTGAAAATACATAGACGTGCAGTGCTGAAAATACACAGTCATTCAGTGCTGAAAATACACAGCCATGCAGTGCTGAAAATACACATACATGCAGTGCTGAAAATACACATACATGCAGTGCTGAAAATACACAGTCATTCAGTGCTGAAAATACACAGCCATGCAGTGCTGAAAATACACGGACACACAGTGCTGAAAATACATAGACATGTAGAGATGAAAATACACAGACATGCCGTGCTGAAAATACACAGACATGAAGTGCTGAAAATACACAGACAAGCAGTGCTGAAAATACATAGACACGCAGGGATGAAAATACACAGACATGCAGCGCTGAAAATACACAGACACGCAGAGCTGAAAATACACGGACACGCAGGGCTGAAAATACATAGACATGCAGCGCTGAAAATACACAGACACGCAGAGCTGAAAATACACGGACACGCAGGGCTGAAAATACATAGACATGCAGCGCTGAAAATACACAGACACGCCGTGCTGAAAATACATAGACATTCAGTGCTGAAAATACACAGACACGCAGTGCTGAGAATACACAGACATGCAGTGCTAAAAATACACGGGCACACAGTGCTGAAAATACACAGACATCCAGTGCTGAAAATACACAGACAAGCAGTGCTGAAGGTACACAGACACCCAGTGCTGAAAATACATAGACACGCAGTGCTGATAATACACGGACACGCAGTGCTGAAAATACAGACACGCAGTGCTGAAAATACACGGACAAGCAGTGCTGAAAATACATAGACATTCAGTGCTGAAAATACATAGACACGCAGTGCAGAAAATACAGACATGCAGTGCTGAAAATACAAAGACACGCAGTGCTAAAAATACACGGACACGCAGTGCTGAAAATACACAGACACACACTACTGAAGTGTGTAGGATTCCACAATGATGTAAAAAAATCAAATTTCCTGTGAAGACAGATATTTGTATTTATCTGTACAGACTACTGTTTTTTTTTTTAAATTACCTGTTCAGACAAGTATTTGTATGGTGTCACATTGTATGTCAACAAGTTTATCTGTGCAGTTTGGTCTGTGTATGACATGACCTCGCATGTTCATTTTTTATCTGTACATCAGTGTATAACATGACATTTCATGAAATTTTACCTGTACAGATTGGTCTGTGTATGACATGACATTGTATATTATATTGTACCTGTACAGATTGGTCTGTGTATGACTTGACATTGTATATTATATTTTACCTGTACAGATTGGTCTGTGTATGACATCACATATTGTATGAAATTTTGCCTTGACAGACTTGACTTTATATGACATTACATCATATTTGCATATTTTACCTGTACATATTGGTATATGTCTGGCCTGACGTTGTATGAAATTTTACCTGTACAGATTTGTCTGTGTATGACATGACATCGTATGCTCATAGTTTATTTCTACAGATTTATTTATTTATTGTATGTCATATTTTCGTATTTTATGTGTATATATTGGACTAGTTGTAACATGACGTCATATGTTCATCTGTATATATTGGTTTATGTATCACATGACCTTGAATGAAATTTCACCTGTACAGATTGGACTATGTTTAATATGATTATGTTCATAGTTTACCTGTGCAGATTGATTTGTGTAGGAGCAGACATCATATTTAAGGTCCTTGAATAACAAAGACAAACATGTGGTATCAAAATCTCCCTGGATATCTGGTTCTGATGTGAACTTCTTGTTGTTAAATATGATTACTCTGCCTTTGGTATCACTGTGATAGGAATTAGCTGGATCCTGTAACAAAATTGTACACTGTTCGTTATTGCTTTTTCTTCAGTAAGTAACATCCTCAATAGCAAAATAGTCATTACTTTCTTGTAATCTTTACGCAGCAAATTTTCCAAATTTTCATTCCAAGTTTTGAATAATGATAATTTGAGTTTTTTTAACATCCTTTAAGTCACATTTAAGAATAAAAAGTTATTTGGCATTTAATATTCTATAAACATCAATAAAACATTTTCAATTCCTTTTTTTAAATGTTCTAATTTAAGGTTAAAATGAGGTGACAATTTTTAACTGCTGGAATAATGTAAGATTACAAAGTTAATGTTAAATTCTGACATCATTTTTGTGTTTTAATTTAAATTTATATAGCCTAAATACTTTATGCCTATTTTGCAATAAAATTATGCCAGCTTTTGCATTGACTGTATGTGACTCAAACAAATGTTTAGAGGCCTAGACGGTAGAGAATTCTCCTGTAGTTTCCCACTTGAGCAATGCTTTGGAATTGCAATAAAAACTACTATACCATTCTTGTCAACCTTTTAAAATTTCAATGGGAGAGTCTGCATGCCCTAAATTAAAACACAGATAAAGTGTGTGTATATACTCCCTAGAGACAAAATAACCCTTTAAAACTACATTTTGTCTGTTGATTTTCAGATAGCAACATTAGATCTCAAAATCAAAAAATAGTTAAGAAAATGTATAGGGTGAAAATACTAAATTTAAGTGTCCAAAATCAGGAGACTCTCTCCTAAACAGGGAGAAGTGGCAAGTATGCTATGCCCAAATCACTGCTAGATAGGTTTGCATAGTGTCCTGAAAATATTTCAATGAAAGACTGTTGAAAATAAATTGGGTTTTACATTATTTTTTAAATTCTCAAGGTGAAAGGGTACTAATAGATACTTTCCTAGAATTTGACCTAACCCCTCCCAACTCCCCCATCCCACTTTAATTTGAAATCCTCAGGATCTGTGCCTGTTTCAAACTTGGAAAGTAAGATGTCTTACCCGAGCCCTGCTGTCCACGTTGTCAGGGTTTGGACATCTCTTGACCTTGACCTGGTCCAACGTGTCACCTGACGTGGGAGGCCAGTAAACTACAGGAGTGAACATGACAAATTAAATACAGCTTTGTGATTTTTTTTCTCTCGAAAATACAGGTAAAAAATTCATTATGACCAATTTTGATTGCTTTATCCAGGAATATTTTCTAGTATCACAGCTACCATAAAAATATCAACAACTTGTTTTGCACTAATTTTACATAGCATTATAATGCCTAAGTTTTACTAATGTGATTCTTTTTAACAAGTTAGTGCAATCTTAAATATATCTCATGGATGTCTAATAAATTGTTATATCTTCATTCAATACCATTATATAAATATATATATATGCTTGACTTGAAACTCAGTGACATTTTGATTACCAATATTTGATTTGATTTGATTTGGCCAATATTAAGCGAAATCTATTGTGTTGACAAAAATTGTCCATTATTGTCTTAGGCCTAAAATAGGAATATATGCATTTCAGGTAACATGCTTGAAAACATATAGGGTAGGTCAGCTAGCCAATAATTTTATTTTAATCGTTAATTTTCCTATCTATGGATTATTATGATGCTTTATATCAAAATCTACAATGCATTTCCGCACATAACAATCAGGCTATTAACTTGTTGAAAATAGGGTCAGACTTCTAGAACAGGAAGAAAGTATATTTTTATGAGTGGCTTCGAGCTTTGCCTGGCTAATAAGATAATCTTAGATACAAATATGTGATGAAATTTCTATGGTCGACAGGAAAATCTAGATTCTAGAAAAATCAAAGATGGTCAGTTTAACAGTTATGCTACGGGGTGATTCACTTTCATGCATTAACTCAAATCTTGGAATAGGTCATTATGAAATTGCAGGGGTGAATGAGTTAATTTCTATGAAATCACAGGTTTGCAAGATTATGTAACAGTGTCCAAAATAGTGAATTCTTATTATTCTCTATCCAAGGGACTTTAATTCTGTCATGAGAAATCGGGGTGCATAGATATATATAATACATGAAGCTTTAAATCTGAGAGTAAGTATACGTAAATACCCTCGTCTTCGTCACTTGATTGGACTTGTCCATTCGAGAAGGAAAAGTTTGACTGTGCATGTTCTGGTCTGGGACTCATGCCAGAGGAGGACACATCTTCTTGATTTCCATTCCGCTGGAAAATGTCATCACTTGCCTGCGTGACAATGCCAGATATTTGATGTGGCACTTCAGACTCCATGTTGCCAGAGTCACGAGTCTTAACCTGGGTTCCATTAGTCAATTGATTGTTATCTGAGTTGGAGAGATTCCGTAGAACGGACGCAGTGCTGTAGCCACTCTTTGTAGATTCACTAAATGATGCCTTCGGTCTACGAATGTGTGTAGCTAATAAAAGAGGGAGACAAACATTTCTATCACTGGCCCTTGAAACATATGTGACTAATAATGAAGAAAAAATAATAATTGATAGGAACTTGAACAAATGGATGATTATAATGATAAAAGAATTTAGAAATACTTTTACCATATGATATGCTACATTGATGTCATATGATACACTCTGCATTAAGGCACATTAAATTTTGTAATAGCTCAGTTGGTTAGAGGTGTCTAACTATGGTCCAAATCCTACAGTTTGGAGGTCCAGGGTTGGAATCTCAGTTCGATNCACCCCCCCCCCCCCCCCCCCCCTCCCTGTTACATACACAAAGTGCACTGACAGTACTGTGTTTTTAGCCTCACCTCGTATGCTGAGTTTTAGCTCTGACAGATTTGAACATATCTCCCTCCAATCTTCTTCTGTCGCTATAGTTACCTCGTCTCCATCATCATCTGAGGACAGAATACAATACCAAAAAATATTTCAACATATATTATCATTTTTTTAGCTCTTGATATAGATATTTATATATGAATAAGGTACAATCTGCTTGTGCGACAACCTCTTTTTAGAGACTACATGTGTAAAAAGACAACTATCAACGTTCCTCATCTGTAGTAATTTTATTCTGATTGAACATGTATAAGAGATCACCAACATTAACAGACCAATTTTTGGACTTTCAGAGGATGGTCTCTTTAATGCAGGTTTGACTTTCTGTATTTCTGAGGGTTTAATTTTCTATACCATGCGCTTTTGTAAGAATGTAAACAAGGTGAACATTTCATCACAATAATTTATCCACATATTTCATTATCCTCTTTAATGACCATTATGAAGTAGTATTGTAGCAGGATTTTTTTTTTTATTTAAAGGCCTGCCCACCTCAATATTTTTGAGTTGAGCATCTTTCATTAGAAATATCAGCTCAAGGTATACAGCAGATAAGTCGACCGAACACCGACTTCGTCAGTGAAGTGTAGACTATAAACTCATCAACCAACCAACTATATAGCAGATACATGTAAGTTGACAGAACACCGACTTCGTCAGTCAAGTGTAGACTATAAACTCATCAACCAACCAACTATATAGCAGATACATGTAAGTTGACGGAACACCGACTTCGTCAGTCAAGTGTTGACTATAAACTCATCAACCAACCAACTATACAGCAGATACATGTAAGTCGACCGAACACCGACTTCGTCAGTGAAGTGTAGACTATAAACTCATTAACCAACCAACTATACAGCAGATACATGTAAGTTGACGGAACACCGACTTCGTCAGTCAAGTGTAGACTATAAACTCATCAACCAACCAACTATACAGCAGATACATGTAAGGCGACTAAAAGAACACCGACTTCGTCAGTCAAGTGTTGACTATAAACTCATCAACCAACCAACTATACAGCAGATACTCAAGGATGAAGGAACTTCTGAAATGTTATCATGCAAAGGAAATATCATCTTGCTACTTTCACTTAATATCATTCTGCTTAATGTCACATTTTAGTTAATATCACATTTACTCTGATTAATAACATTGTGACATTCAAAGGAGTACACTGTACCACCTGACCAACTATAAAAAATTCTGTCAAATGTGTCTTTAATACCTGTATTTGATTCTGGAAATTAGTTCCATTTATATTTTCATTTCTGTGTTGATATTTCAAATACAATGGAACAAAAATGTTGGGCTTTAAACATCAGTACTTCTACTGACATTTTGATAATTTTAACACTGTGAATGGGATTAATTATCAGCATATTACAATGTGGTACACCTGTACAGTTTTATGGTTCATTATAGAGGGGTTCAAATATAATGAAGCAATAGAAACTAGAAATTACTGTCCCTTATAGACAGGTACAATTTAGTGTTAATTGTTCCAATTAATCGAGAAGTTGCTTTACCTCAAACTATGATTAATTGATTATGATTGTCTATGATCAAACATGGCGTGACTATATATAAACATACAATTATAATCAGGAGCCAATGTAAAAACTAATATAAATAAGCAGTTATAATAATAAGTTTCACCCATTTTGATTAATGTTTCTCTATTCACTTTCATTTTATTTCATGATCAATCATTAATCAATCATCGATCATTTCAGAAATAGTGATGATTGATCATAGATTTTGGAGTGTACATATGTATTAAATATAAAAGGTGACCTGTATAGTGGGTGTAATTTTCAATGAAATTATAGAGAGAGAAAAAATTAAGACATGAAATACATGGGAAACACGTGCCAGGGCAAAAACAAGTGACAAGTGATTAGGAAATAATGGACATTAATTAACAGGAATTTGTATTGAGAACATACAGGATATTACTAGGAAAATGACTATATAGCTAGGTTGAGATGAGGAAGGTATATGTGACTTACCTTGATAGACTAAATCCAGACTGACCTCCTGGTCTGCCAGTAATGGAAACCATGTCTGTACGTCCCGTTTCACATCCTCTAACCTTAATGACGGATCGATACTTCGGCGATGAACTTCTTTCCATGTTGCTTTCACTTTGACCCAACGTCCTCTGCCGTGATCATCCATGATACCTTGATATTGAAGAAACATATTTAGTCGTATACAACAAGAGATTGATAACATGTGTAACAGGAGAGTTGTGTGCTTCCACTGGGGATTGAGCCTGTGATCCCAGACTTCCTAGTCGGACACTCTACCACTGAGTTTAAAGGAAATTCTCTCTAGCGTGAAGCTAGAAGGCAACCGTGATCATATGTACAATTAAAATCTACAACACATGTATACCGTTTTCAAACTAAATGATCCATCCTTATAAGTTTTCCCCTATCATTTTCTGGTTCAATTGTTCTATCCATTCACTGTGATTTACCAATTTTACTTATGTAACAGGAGCATAAAAATGTACAACAAGACTGAAATTAGAACCCAGATCCCCCTTAACTCTAGACAGATGCTCTACCCATCAAGGTACCTGGTCACCGACAATCGACCCAGTCAGGTTCTGCTACATTCCTCCCTCCTTATCTAAGTCATCGCCCCCAAACACACAACTATTTTCAACCCAAGTTCAAATATTCCCTTGTCAAGCATTCACCAACACTTGAAACTGGGGTTGGTCACAGGCACCAAATGTAACAGGAGTGGAAAGATGCACTGCCAAACTGGACTCTCATAACTCTAGACAGATGCTCTACCTGTTGAGCTACCTAAGCTTAAGTTTCAATAGTAGTCGAAGACTAATGGTATGACGTCGAACAAAAGACTAATAGACTAATAGTCTGAAATAACTGACCATCTCATTTTTAAAATCTTTGATGGGGCGGAGATAATCTTTGCTCCACTCCTACTGTACATACATGTGTAGCAATAATAACATTAAGATAAAGAGCCTCACCAGCAGATTAAAATGTCTCTGCAAATTAAATAACAGCAATAACTTTTAACCTTCAATTTTATTTCATTTTTTAATTCCAAGGAAACTATATACTGCACAGGTATATAAAGACTGGAATGATATTTACTTTGTACATGCCTGGATACATATGGTAGTTAACTAAGTCTTGTGTATATGAGTATAATACATGTACATGTAGCTTTGAGAAATCATTATGATCTAAATTTATTTTACATGTATGTAATGTGAGCTCTTTCAGTGAATTCTATGTTTTCATTTTATTTTTTGTCTTAATGTTTGATAGAAGGTACCTTTTATGAAAATGTATTTTTGAGTTCCATATATTATTCTGAGTGTTGACCAGAACATTTTAAAATAGATTGACATCATTGTTATGAAAACATTTTTGCTTTGAATGTGTTTAACAGGAGAGGAAATGTACAGCTATTAACAGGAATTTAAACCTTGGACCCCTTTAAATCTCGACAGACTGTCAATTAGCCGATTGAGCTTCCTGATTGGCAGCGATCGAACATTCCAGAATTTGCCAAATGTACTGAGCTACATATTAAAAACTGAATATATAGTATGTGTGTATATATACAATGTAATTAGCTTCTAAAAGAGCTTCATAGTCACAAACCGAGACAAATTAACAGACAATGATGTCAGAATGATGATAATTGTATATCTATGAAAGTGTCTTAAAATAAGATAAGAAAGAAGCGTCTTTTTCACCATTAAAAAACATATGTATAACTTATTTGGTACGCAGTTACAATATGTGACGCAGAAACAAATACGCTATTGTCTACACAAACAAGAACTTCAAGTACATTGTGATTGTTTATGATGTTACATGCAGGTTGTTTTATAATATACTGTCAGCTGAATATCCTATATAAAGTAACAGTTAAATGTAAATTTAAAACTCTACATAATCATTATTAGAGAAACTCGATATGTTTTTTTCGGAGTGTATTGGCAACCAGATGAATTTACTATATATAGACTTTGATTCTACGACTTTGCTTACGTAACGTTCTTCGCTTAAAAAAACTCAGATTTTCTTTATCTCTTCTATCATTTAGTCAATGTTTCATAATATAACAACCATATGTATTAAAGTGGTGGTCTGCTAATGATGACTACTTACTTTGTTACTTTATAAATAATAATTCCCTGTTTTTAAGTTAGTCATTTTCCTTCCTCTTCTGTGAAAATGAAAGTAGGAAATCAAGGGGAATACCCATTTCTTCTTCGGAATACTTGACATAAAATCCGAAAATATCGAAAGTCACGCTATCGGGGTAATTGGCACGCTTCATTATTCCATCACATTTAAGCATGCTGGTGACACGAATGGGACCAAAAATGCAAACATTTTACCACGTTTTCTAGCTTGATGAATCCGCCTTAAACCAAATAATCTGGTTTGATCAGGCAAGGACTGGTTGATTCAATGATTTCAACTGTTGTATGTTATGTTGAATTTCAAGCTAGAGTGATACAGGCATAGTTGCTACCAACGACGTTCAGGTTACAGACATCATTAGCAGGTGAGGAATATTTTGGTACAAATGTTGAAAAATATACCAGAATTTTTACTTCAGACATGCATGTACCTAACATCAATATTAAACCGAATTGATATTTTTCTACAGTAATCTTAAAGAGTTTTTTTCAAGATGTCTGAATAACATGATCATGTACGTCTGATTAACTTGACTGAAAATGTATTTAAAATGAATTTAAATAACTTGTTAGGTTCAAATCCTGGACCCTCCAAACTCTAGACGGATGCTCTAGACAATTGAGCTACCTGGTCGCCAATGAACGCCAGTTCTGCTACATTGATGCCTTCTTTATCCAAGTCTTGGCCCCAATTTAGACATCACTATATACTACCAAGTTCCTGTATCCCCTTGCAAAGCATTCACCCAGTACTTCAACAAGGGTTGGTCACAGGCACAACATGTAGTAGGAGCAGAGAAATGAACTGCCAGACAGGTTTGAACCCAAGACCCTCTGATCTCTATACAGACCAGGCAGTACCAATTGAGCTGATGATCGACATAGTCTAATTCTGATATACCGTGAACTAACAGTTGATGATGTATTACTATTTTATATTTTAGTATTTGAGTTTATCCAGGAAATCTGAACGTGAATTTTTTGTTGTGTGTCAATTCCCATAAAAAACACAAAGAGTTCCAAAGTGTAAACAAAACTATAATTCAAACTCAACATTGATAAAACTAGGGCAAAATGTGAACCTCGAAAAATTTATGTCAAATCCAAGTATTATATGTCCCATCTGTATGTTGAAAACTTGGGTAGTGACAACAAAACCACAAGGCACTCTGATCTTATGAACTAAACTAAATGATATTTTGCTCTATCTGAGACAATTGCATAGCTTTATTTGGACTAATTTAAAGATTAATATAATTCATACTCTGAAGTAGCCCTCCAACTGAGGGCAAAACTGATTACACAAATTAAAATATCTAAGCAAGTACAAAAACCTACCAAAAATCGTGATAGGTTTTAGTTTCCTAATCTGATACAGGCTTCATTCAGTCTTTCTGTTTTGTTCTACGAAAGAGGTGAAAATTCTAGTTGTTGCTAGAAATTATAAATATCATATTACCATGCAGGTACTGGTATAAAGATTAAGAAAAAATGTTTTTGGAATTTCATTTGACATCTCAATGTTGTCCTGAGGTCAATCCTTCACGTTTTGGCCAATTTATTTTAACTTGGTGTTGATCTTCATTAGATTGAATTTTCATCTATTAGAGTTGTCCAAATTAGAATTTAGATTTGACTATTTTTGAAAGAGTTTTGCCTTTTATTTATTTTGACATTGAAATCTTGTCTAGAGATATCCTCCAAGCATTACTGACTTGTCTTCTTGACATGTAGTGGACTAAATTATCATCTCATCTAATTGGGTTTTCCAAGTGAGCATTAATAAGGCTCAACAGCTTTTTTAGGCATTTATGTCTTGCCCTGCAATCTTCTCCCACATTTTTTTTACTTATATTCTTGAAACTTTTGGAACTTAATAATCATGTTATCTAGTATATGTTGTACTTTTTCCGAATAAGTCTGTTGAAAGATTTTTTTTGCCCTTTGTTTATATTTTGACACTTAAAATTGTTCTTATCACTGACAACAAATTTAAGATGTGACCTATTATATAAATATCATATATGTGATTTTTATTTTATTATACCGAGTGTCATATTTAGGTGTTTCACCACTTCACCATTTTTAAAGGTCCTTGTGTTGACTTGACATAAACCATGACTTCATCTCAACAGTTGTCGAATGAACCAACCATGAATGTGATTTGATAACACCCTGGCACTGGGACAAACCGTGCACGCATACGTTTGGCGCATGTGATATTTTTTGGAATGTCACCCTGTCTTCTTTATCTTTGTAAAACGAGCAAGTAACATTGAAAATGTTCACATCTTTCTCAACCAATCAGATGATGAGATTTTAACAGAAGGTATAATAATTATGATTGTCTACTGCATCAAATGTTTAAATGAAAACATTTGTATATGGAAGCAAGCATGATTCAATTTTTTCCGAAAATTTTACTATAGATCATCAGTCTAGCAGAAGATTTTCTGGACTCCTTTCATTTGGAATAAAATCAGTACTTAGCATGGGATGGGGCATAGGTTATTCCAGTCTTTGAAGTTACTGTTCATGTATATCTTTTTAATCTAGCATGTTATCATTGAAGCTTTACAAGAAGTTTCTTTGCAGTATTAAATACTATGTAATTTCATTATGGTAATGATCACAAAAATTCCACTGGTACATCTGTATGACATGTATATGTACATATTATATAACATCTAGTCTTTGTCTTTAGTTATCCTGTTTCATTTATTTTATTTCAGAACAGGAAAATCTTGAGGATGTCAGCCATGGATCAGACTCAGGCAGAAAAAGATCTGTTTGGAGGAGCCTTGTCTGCAATATTCCCTCCAGATGCTCAAGACATGAGGTTTGTAGTTTTATAATTGACCAATTAACCTTGTAATTGGATTGATCCTTACATTAACTGTGTCCAATATAAAATGGATTGGTCCTTATGTTAACTGCTTCCTTGTAAAATGGATAGATTATGAATTTGTGTAGTTTATAATGTTATATGTTACAGATTAATTTTCAAAATCATTTTATTATGGGAAAATGTCTTGTAATATAATTAATTTAGTGATTTTCAAAATTAGATATTGTTTAAAACTAATGTTGTGTATATCTAGGCTACATTCGTATATCCCGGTGAAACGGTACGCGTGGCGCAGAAATTTTCCACAATAAACGAACACACTTGGACCGTTATATAAGCAGAGCTAAACATGCACAGTTTTGGAGAATAAAAAACAGTGAATCAAGAATATTATGACCTTCTTTCATCCGTCCACTGAATAACATACCGTATCTTAAAAACTACATGTGACTTGACATTGTTTTAGAAATAAATAACGCAAACTAGCAATAGTCAGCAATTTAGTTTCAGTCAGGTACGTCTGGACCCCTCAATCTACACGTGCCAAATTTCAGCCTCGGTCAAGATCTGTGCCTGTTGACTTTTTACAGGTTCAACCGTTTCAACCGGATACGCGAATGTACCCCTATTCTAAATTGGTGTGTTTGAAATGTTGTACTGTACCAAGGGAGGTAACTCATTTTATAAATGCTCATGGATGACAGTATTATATAATTCTTAGGTTACAGATATAAATACATGTAATGAAGAATAAAATAAAATGGAGGATCAAATCTATGTTTGTCCCAACTGAATTGAAAATCTCATCTAACTGATCATGTCATACTAATAATGTAATGGGTTACAGAGATAGTCTTGAATAATCGTGTTGTGTTCTACAGTAAATTCCGAGAAATTCCAGACCACCAGGAGGTGTTCACTCACTCCGTCACCGACCAAAGCATCATCGTAGAAATTCTGGAGTATGTTCAGGAGCCTGACGACATCGCTCTCAAGTGAGTCTTGTCACAAAATCTCACTTAAACCTTTTCAAGATGATAGATCACTTTGCAAGATATTTTCATATATTTTATGAAGAGGCAAAGTTTAAATTCAAATATGAAAATTTGAATTGGTCAGATTTATGATTCATTACCGATAATTTTCAGTTATTTCTCCAATTGAATTCTTTAAATATACTGTAATATTGGAAACATCTCATTCAGCCCTCATTTTTCACTCTGGAACAAATGATGAATTCAGCTCAGTGCAAATATTGTGATAGGTAGGTATGCATAATGTATAGTTATGTAAATTTAAGACAATAGGCGAGTGAATTAAACTGTATTCTTTGTTATAGGACACATTACGATGACTTGGTGCGGGACAATGACGTGAAGGAAGGTGATCATGTCATCCTAGAGGCTGCCGAGATGCCTTCTCACAAACTAGCCATGTCACAGTAAGTCTTTATGTTTCATTTGATCTAGTTTTTTGTGCTCTTCGAAAATTTTCGGGGGAGCATATAGTTGCCGCTTTGTCCGTCTGTCGTCCGTCCGTCCGTCCGTTTCGAGTCCGCATTATAACATTACCCACATTTAATCTAGGATCATGAAACTTTATGTGTACATCACTCATACTAAGACGATGTGCACTGTACCCAATTTAGGGCCCACAACTTCTTATTTACAGAGTTATTGCCCTTTGCTAAAATGTTGTGTCGGGTGCATAACTTTGCCTGCATTTAAAATAGGATCATGAAACTTTCACTCAGTATGTACATTAGTCATACTAAGGCAATATGCACAGTACCAAATTCAAGCCCCACAACCCCTTAATTACAGAGTTATTGCCCTTTCCTAAAATGTCGTGTCTGGAGCATTACTTTGCCTGCAGTTAAGCTAGGATCATGAATCTTGGTGTGTACAATTGTACATCAGTCACACTAAGGTGATATGCACTGTAACTGAGTTATTGCCCTTTGCTAAAATATCATGTCCGGAGTGCAACTTTGCCTGCATTTAAACTAGGATCATGAATCTTTGAGTGTTTATCAGTCACACTAAGGTGATGTTCAATGTACTGAATTCAAGGCTTGCAACTTATTATTTACAGAGTTTTTGCCCTCTGCTTAATCTCCCACAAAATTTACAACACCAAAATATTCATAGACACACATATATAACTATCAGTGCTTATAGCTGGCATATAATAGAATACATTATCAGTAAATTATGCCTTCATATTTCATAGCTGAAGCATATGCTATGTGTCGGAAACATATACATGTATGTAACGTGTCAAAACATCATTTTTCTTCTTCCAAACTCCCCATTTCAACATATTTTTACCAGTATGCGTCATAAATCTAACCAAATGCAAAATTCAGAAACAGGAAAAGCCTCCAATAAAGTTGTTTTCGTGGGAGCATACATCAGTTCCACTGATACTCTTGTTTTCCTGTGAATATTGAAGCTCACATCTGCAATGTACATGTGGGATCTGTGTTTGACAAAATTTGTACCCCAGTGGGTTGGTTCAACTCCTGGCATCAGTTACAACTTTTGTCAGACATCGAAATAAAAGAGGTCATCAATATGTTGTTTAACATAATAGCATAATAGAAATTTTAATGAAATTATCCCGTGTCCATGTCTGAATAACTGTTGTATAGAGACATGCATGTCTTTTGTCTTAAAAATATTTGTGTTTGTTTGGGAAACAGTAAGGAATGATTAATGATAACAAGCAATATGTCTTTCAATCCAGATTCTGATTATATCTTGTATTTTGAAAGATTATCCATGGCTGTATAATTCAACTTGCATGACATATGGACTTAGTGTATTTTAAGTCAGGACTTTGTTATATATTTTCAGTGCAAGAAAGAATTTTTCAAAATCAACTTTAGGGCTAGTACTTTGATTAGGACATTTTATACTCCCACTGTCTATATATCCTGTATACTATTCTACAACTTTTCTGTATTGCAGAGCAAAAGGAAATAAACAATATGATACTTTACCAGAAAATATGCTTATATGTTGCAGGAAAATGTATATTGCACCAAGTATTATACAAAAATGAGGTAATGGATGAGTGACATCATGGCTGCTTGTTTAAAAAAAATTGAAACATAATCTGTGGTTCGGAATGACAAACATAGCATGTGAAATCTGTTGTTGTTTTCCAGGTGTCAAAGTGCTCGCTATGTCCTGGGACAACAGAAGGTTTCCAAGTTCAAGGAAGACTCTACGAATATAATCAACATACACATGGGATTGTTCCGTATCCCAGAATTCACGACTGACATCCTGGTAACCTTCAACGACCCAGTTATGATAAAGTAAGTTCTGACTGACAATCTTACTTTCCTTTATTGACATGTATGTTGAGGTCAAGAGGTTAATTCATGTACCAATAGTTTACATGTAATGAAACACTATGCAGTTAAGTTTCACTAAAATATCAAACTGCCGACATGTTCAGCATGCCCATTTGTGCAAGTCTCAGTGGTAAATATTATGAAGCAGTTTTATTATTGCCTAGCTGCCCTAGGTAGATGGGTTAATTTCTGGACAATTCTGTACAATGGAAAACCATTTGTTGGCATTTTTTCTGAACCGCAATGAATATGGGTGGGCTTATTACCAGTCAACGGCTTATTGCTGGATAAATGCAGTAGTTAGATGTATATAGTTTGCCAGTAACATTGGTTCATATCACCTGCCTCGACTTAAGTTCTGTTAAAAATAATTTCAGACAGATAATTAGTTTCCTCTGGCCCTAACACCAGACTAAGACATTTTGACATATAGATGTCTGGTGTGGGGCCAGAGCACACTGCTATATGAAAATGTGGAATTCTCCGACACCGTTTGGTATGAGGGAGTGACTAATCAACAAAATGATGCGGTCCGGAAATCTCCTAAAAAAGAATAATTTATCCCTTTTTCGGTCTGGATCGGTATTGTTTGTTGATGAGTCGCCCCATGACCTACCAAAATGGCATTCACTCAAGTGGGAAGTTTTGAAAGATTGAAAATCGAGGACTCTACTGACGGAATTTAACACCTGTTGGTGATAATAAGAGCTGATTTGGATCAATAAATAACCCATTTATTGATATATGTGAGGTATGTGGTGTGTCATAGTAGATTTTTGTTGTCAGCAGCTCATAACCCTCCGATACCAAACGTTGTCGGAGAATTCAATGTTTTTATATAGCAGTGCGCTCTGGCCCCACACCAGACATCTAATTTATGTATATATGTCAGTCAGTAGACTTCATACAAGTGTAAGAGGTTATTGTAAGATGACAGTCAGTGAGAGTTACCACCCATGGTATGTGTTGTTATTCATGGCACTGCTGGCACATGTGTTAACTCATTCATCCCTGAAATTTCATAATGAACTATTCCAGCCTTTGAATTGGAAGAGTTCAAATGTGTTTTCAAGGGTGAAAGAGTTGATGTTTACTGCCTGTGAGTGCAACATAAAAATTTCATGCTGAAAGAATAACCAATGGAAGTCTACATTTTCTTTTGTGGTGTGGTGTGGTTATCACCTATTGCAATTTAATTGGGATATAATATTTCACTCAGAAATTTGTTGTTGATTGATTTGTTAATTCCAAAATTTCATCTGTTTATATGGGGTTTTTTTCCCAGTTCAATGAGCAGCAGCAACCAGGCTGTTCCTACAAATGCAGATCGCTGGACTGTGGAGGAGTTTCAGCAGCTCTTGGCCACTTTGACCATCAATGACACTGGATTGTTCGGAGCTGAATGAACTGGCTTGTTGCACGATGGATGCCAGCCAGGCATTGTAGAGGTCGGTAAGGGTGTTTCAAGCATTGTTCACAATGGTGGGAGGGACCAGGGCACCTAGCTTATTGTGTGGATGAGATGGAAAGAAACTTTGAACAATAAACAGCAATGGTTGTTCAGAAGGACTCGCCTAAAACAAAAGTTCTATTTAAGAACTAGCTGACAAGTAGGATCCCAAACTGGGTTCCTTGGAGAGAAATGCTCATAACCAGGGAACTTACAAGAAATTTCTTGTCAACCAGGGTACTTTTCAGGGACCTACCCACAGGGACTTTGGAGTCACTTACCCACAAACAGTGACTGAGGAGGGACTTAACCACAATCAGGTTACTAATGAGGGACTTACGTGCAAATAGAAATTTCATATCCACTTACCTACAATGAGGGACTTGAGAGTGAATTACACACATCAAGAGTACTTTGGACGGACTTACCCATACATGTACTTTTGAGGGACATGACCACGTCCAGGGTAGTTTGGTGGGACTCAAATTACTAGCAGAGTTTTTTGGAGGGACTTATACTGACAAGGGGTACAATCATTTCAAGGACTTTCTTTTACCCACAACCAGTGATTTTGGCGACACTTACCACAACCAGGTTACTTCTGAGGGACATTCCCACAACTTAAGTATTTTGGAGTGACTTACCCACAACTAGGGTAGTTTGGAGTGAGTTACCCAACTAGGGTAGTTTGGAGTGAGTTACCCATCACTAGGGTAGTTTGGAGTGAGTTACCCACAACTAGGGTAGTTTGGAGTGAGTTACCCACAACTAGGGTGGTTTGGAGTGAGTTACCAACAACTAGGGTAGTTTGGAGTGAGTTATACCCACAACCAGGGTAGTTTGGAGTGAGTTACCCAACTAGGGTAGTTTGGAGTGAGTTATACCCACAACCAGGGTAGTTTGGAGTGAGTTACCCAACTAGGGTAGTTTGGAGTGAGTTACCCAGCTAGGGTAGTTTGGAGTGAGTTACCCATCACTAGGGTAGTTTGGAGTGACTTGGACTGACAAGGGGTACAATCATTTCAAGGACTTTCTTTTACCCACAACCAGTGATTTTGGCGACACTTACCACAACCAGGTTACTTCTGAGGGACATTCCCACAACTTAAGTATTTTGGAGTGAGTTACCCACAACTAGGGTAGTTTGGAGTGAGTTATACCAACAAACAGGGTAGTTTGGAGTGAGTTAACCACAACTAGGGTAGTTTGGAGTGAGTTACCAACAACTAGGGTAGTTTGGAGTGAGTTATACCCACAACTAGGGTAGTTTGGAGTGAGTTACCCAACAAGGGTAGTTTGGAGGAACTTACCCACAACTAGGGTAGTTTGGAGCGAGTTACCCAACTAGGGTAGTTTGGAGGAACTTACCCACAACTAGGGGAGTTTGGAGTGAGTTATACCCACAACTAGGGTAGTTTGGAGTGAGTTACCCATCACTAGGGTAGTTTGGAGTGAGTTACCCACAACTAGGGGAGTTTGGAGTGAGTTATACCAACAAACAGGGTAGTTTGGAGTGAGTTAACCACAACTAGGGTAGTTTGGAGTGAGTTACCAACAACTAGGGTAGTTTGGAGTGAGTTATCCCCACAAACAGGGTAGTTTGGAGTGAGTTACCCACAACTAGGGGAGTTTGGAGTGAGTTATACCCACAACTAGGGTAGTTTGGAGTGAGTTATACCCACAACTAGGGTAGTTTGGAGTGAGTTACCCAACTAGGGTAGTTTGGAGGGACTTACCCACAACTAGGGTAGTTTGGAGTGAGTTACCCAACTAGGGTAGTTTGGAGGGACTTACCCACAACTAGGGTAGTTTGGAGTGAGTTACCCAACTAGGGTAGTTTGGAGGAACTTACCCACAACTAGGGTAGTTTGGAGTGAGTTACCCACAAACAGGGTAGTTTGGAGTGAGTTACCCACAACTAGGGTAGTTAAGAGTGAGTTACCCACAACTAGGGTAGTTTGGAGAAACTTACCCACAAACAGGGTAGTTTGGAGTGACTTGCCCACAACTAGGGTAGTTTGAAGGGCCTTACCCATCACTTGTGTAGTTTGAAGGGAATTACCCATCACTAGGGTAGTTTGGAGTGACTTGGACTGACAAGGGGTACAATCATTTCAAGGACTTACTTTTACCCACAACCAGTGACTTTGGAGAGACTTATATAATTACCCACAACTAGGGTAGTTTTGAGGGACTTGGACTGACAAGGGGTACAATCATTTCAAGGACTTACTTTTACCCACAACCAGTGACTTTGGAGAAACTTATATAATTACCCACAACTAGGGTAGTTTTGAGTGACTTTAGTAAATTAGTGACATCACAACCAGGTTGCTTTGGAGGAACTTGCCTATATCTAGGGATTTTTGAGTCACTTACTCGCATCCTGGGTACTTCGGAGCCACCTGCTCTCATCTGGATTACATTAAAGGGACTTGCTCACAAACATTGTATGTTAGAGAGATTTATTTACAACCAAGATACATTGTAAACTTGACTATGGCCACGACTGGGAATCTTTGGAGTAAAATCTCTGTGATCAGCCATGACTCGTATACATCTGTGATAACTTCATTGTGATTTTTTCCTGATTATACTCATTATCGGGTCATTTATTTTTTTGACATGTCATAGGGGCCTATATAGGAGTTATTCGTAAATATATATACATACACCAGATATACATCAGTGTACTAGATTAAACACACTAGAAATACAGGTTTCTAGAGAAAATATGGCTTTGTTTTATACCTAAAAAAACATGATTTATTCCTAATATTTAGACAAAAATTGCATTAAACTTATACAGTATCATTGTATTAAAATTATAGTATACAATATGATACAATGTTAGGAAATTATCTTTGTTGTTTAAAACCTTCACAAACAATGTAACAGTTAGAAGCTGAGAAATAAAAACAATGGCCATATAGTGAGCTTTTTGTTTGTTTACATTTGTTTCTTTAAACGTTTTGAGATGTACAGAACTTAGAAGGGGTAATTTTCATGTGTAGAAGACTTCATTAGAAATGAAATATATATCCAGAACCTATTAGCATGGTTTTTATATCCAGAACCTATTAGCATGGCTTAAAGTTTACAAATCTCAGGTAGTGTAAGAAAAAAATAAAAAAAGATTTTGCAGGTGCTATACAGAGCTTTCTGTTTATTTGAATTACTTTTTCAAGTATAATCCACAAGCTTTGGAGAAAAGAAACATGTCAAGAAGAATATTGTTATTGATTATCACACGTTTCATAATTTGTTTATCTTTGTACACAAACCACAAAGACATTTACATATTATATGCTGCCTATTCTCATCTTCAAAATCCAAGCATTTCACCCTCTAAATATAAATTTGATTTATTTGACAACAATTATGAAATAAGTTTTTCAACTTATATTTGGTAATCACTCTTGTTGGTTTGTATGCATATTTGCGCATGGGGGTCTTAATTAATGTGGGAGAAAACTGGATTACCCAATGAAAACCCACGTGGTCAGCCAAGGTGACCTCATATCTTTTCATGTCAGATTGGAGAATAGAACCCAGGCCGCCACTCTCGATGTATAGTTCAAAACTGCTCCCGGGGGACACTTTCGTAGAGCGTTGTGTGCTGCAGTCTCGAAGTCAACGAACACTGTTGTTGGGTCAACGCACTGATCATACCACGATATATCAGTAGTAACGCCAGAAGTGGAAGGAGACAACATAACCACGGCTATATCAACATACGATGCAACACCGACACCTACAAATACAGCTTCTTTCCAAACACCATCATGGAATGGAATGGAATGGACTACCATCAGAGGTCGTTGAGCAGCTGACTGTGGAGGCATTCAAGACCTCACTCCACAGTCATCTTGCAGAGTGAGTGTGGATCCTGTAAATAGTTTTAACTTTTTAACCTGTTTTTAACGAACCACACAAGTCTACCTGCAAGTTGATGCTGTTCGACGGCCATTTGCAGTATCGCCGTATATGTAAATGGTTGAGAGGTAGGTTGAGGTCGGTCATGGTTGTTTTTAGTAGTGTCAGGAAACGGGTGTACAACTGCTGGGTCTTGCCTGGTAGTAGTGAGTAGTTGAGTGGGTACATCTTTCCATCAATCAGTCCGTTGATTGTGTATATCTGATAGAAGAGCTTAGGGCATGTGAAGAAAGTTCCATCACAGTAGAGGTTGTCAGCATTGGCAAGGTCGAAGAGGTTGTCCATAGTAGCGAAGCTGATGATGCGCAAGTCATCTATATCATCATAAAGCAGGAACCGTTCCCCGGCAGTCGTCTTGGTCCAGAATCCGTCCAGGACAATGTCTCCGGTGGTCATTGGTAACTTTGGTGTCTGCGTCCATCTGGCTCGGTAAAGACAGCTAGCGTACATTGAGTAGAAGGTCGGTAGACGCTTGACAATCCTCTCGCTGGCATCATTCCATTCGTCTGTCCGGAGCTTGGTCACTTCCTCGTTGTAGATGCTCGGTATTGACGTAATCTCTGCAGTGTCCAAACCGTACTGGAATTTCATTGAGTGTAGTCAGTGTGGCAGGGCAGGTGGCATCAACACATCAGGTCCAGTAGGTCCTCTCACCGCTGTTGTTCTTAACACTATAAATGTAACCATCATATGCAAGACTTCGTCTGTCACGTTTGTTTCTCACAAACTTGACCTGAGTCTAGTAGTGGGTAGTAGTCTAGTAGTTTCATAAAATAGAATTTGCGTACATATTCTAGATTCACTGTAATATTGCTTGAGCTGTACAGTTGGATATGACTGCCCCAGAATGATTGTTTGCTATATATAACCAATTTGGATTAGATATTCATCATCAGCTTGGATACAAATTAAGGAGTGCTTAAATAATGGTAACACTCATCATATCTCAGTAATTAGCATAGGCCGTGATCACTTTTAGCTCACCTGGATGGAAATGATGGCTTGGATAATTATAGATGTTCAATGATTTTTATGATAGTTGTCAATAGCACAAGTAGGAAAATAATCCTGTCCAAGTAGAGAAACATATAGTCACTTTATATTGACATCGCAAGGGAAGCTGTTGTATTCGTGTCTAAAAAATAAAACTTTTTGCTGAGAATATTTGTATATTCTACAAGCTTAAAGGGGCTCCCACTAGGCCGTTTTACAAGTTGGTTCATCTGAAAATAAAAGAAATGCACTGATCAGTAATACTAAGCATATACCTGGGCAAAGCCCAAACTAAACATTGTTAATTGAAGGGAAGCAATATATTTTGTTTCCCTACTGAAAGAGCAGTTGACAGTTAATTATACTAAAACAGAGCAAACACACAAATGTGAAGATGATTAGGCTTCCGTGCAGTTGTTGACGTCTGCTTCAATCTCTAGGAACTCGGGTACCAGTGGTGCCTCTTACTCATTTTTCATAGAGAGGCTTTCAATAAGGGATACAAGACTGGTAAAAGTCGAGTACATGAGGTGAAAACACAATGTATTATTTCCCATCATGTGATCAAAATCATCCAATCAGAAACAATGTTATATAGATAAGGCATCATAATATTTAATGTACCTGGTATTATAAAATAATGTACAATTCTACATGCTTTTGATGCAGGTAAATGTACTACAAATTAATGTCTTTTTGCAATAGGTTATTTTACATATTTATTTGATAAATGATGTTTAACCCTATGCAAATGAGTAGACTCTACCTTGCATTAATCTGGATGAGTCCATTATGTTTTTCAGAGGGAAAGGGTTAATCTTTTTCACTATTGAAGAAGTATCCTCTCTATCAAAATTAACCTATATTTAGCTCTTGTTATATTCTTACCTTTTCCATGAGAGTTATTAGGTCAAGTGTGGAGGAATGTTCTTTGATGACGTGAATGAATGCTTGAATAAACTGGGACCCAAAGGAAATACCCTTAAACATTGCATTACCTGGAACGAAAAACGAGACATGATTTCAATATTCAGAAAACACTGAAACTTATCTTGAACCCGAAAGTCAGATTTTGAAATTTTACAATGGCAATCATGAAGTTTATTTTCCCATATGATTACATAATAGCATCATTTTAACCTTTACAGGTCATTATGACTTTGTGTCCTTTTCATCAAAAGCTTCCAAAAATATTAAGTAAGTCTATTTATAGGGCTAATATACATAATTGAGAATTTCATTTTTGATGTTAACGATTATTAGTTCCATTTGGCTCACTGTTTACCTTTTATGATGTACATGTACATTCAACATACAAATATTTTTTGTTCAGACAAGAATACATGACAATAACTGGTTCACCCATTGTCAGTATAATGAGATGGGTAGAATGCTGTGCTGAGTGCCTTTAGCATGATATTTTAGTGAGATAGCACTATAAAGTCGGCATCAGATCCGTGCTTCCACAATGAGGCAAATACACCAACATACCCTGTCACCAGCACACATACACACATACACGCATACACAACACACATGGAGGCACGTCCTTAAATGACCTTAGCTGTTGATGAGACGTTAAACTCAGAAAAAGGTTACCAAACCCACCTCTATCCCCACCTCTATCCCCACCCCTCAGTTGGCCATCGATCCCCACCCCTCAGTTGGCCATCCCCACCCCTCAGTTGGCCATCCCCACCCCTCAGTTAGCCACATTTACCAAACAAATTGCTTCAACCATTCACTGCTTTTGACCTGCAGAACATTAATATGAAGAATTACTATTGTTGATGTTAAAAAGAACAATGTATATATGCCCGTAAATCTAACAAGTCAACGAGTTGCGAGCAATCCATTGTCCCCACACTTGAAACAACTTCTGAACAAGGGCAATGCAACCTGATTTAAGTAGGCCAAACATCAGTCATCCCAGGCTACTTTAGTTTGCAACACTTTACAGTGTATTATCTGAAAGTTACACATACTAACAAACAAAATTTGGCAATCGTAGGTGATATGAGTATAAGAGATATGCACAGACAAAGGAACAGACAGGCTGACTGACTGATGGAGTCGAAAGAAGTACATGTACTGATGGGTTTCTATACATTTATTGCCCTTACTGTAGGGAAACACGATTCTTTGTTTCTCCAAGGTTAATTATGTATCAAAAGGACAAAGTGAAACATGATTAACCTCGGGGAAACAAAGAATCGTGTTTCCCTACAGTAAGGGCAAAAAATATTTTATTACACCGAAAATATAAGTTGATGCATCAAAAAGATTAACACAATAGTAGAGATGATCAGGTTGACATGTTTTGTTGTCGTCTGCTTCAGTCATACAGAACTAGTTTGTGGTGGCTTTTGTCAATTTTTCTAGAGAGGCTCAGAAAAAGGGAAGTATGATTCTTGTAATCATCACAGAAATGTTAGAAAAGTTGTAATTTACACTGTGTTGTTGCCCTGGCAATAAACATGTTGCTGGGTTCAGTTCTTCCAGAATCTGTAGTCATGGAAACAAGGCTGTTGAGCATGCCCAGTGATAGACTATCATATTCTACATTCTCCAAGTCAGATGCAGCACAATCCTCTCCACTTGACTTGTCTGTCAAACAAAAACACCAACATTTATACAGTAAGTAAGTGACAAAGCAAAGGATTTTTTATCGTGGTTCCAAATTCTGTTTCTTTTGTGTTTGTCTGTTACTTATGTTACAGTGTACTGTGAAGCAGGAGATATGATTTTGTTTATTTTCGTTAATTCTCATTCAAAATTTTCAAATTACCCTATGGCTGCAAATATTCACGAAGTTTTTTTAATTTTGTGTATGTGTTAAGATTCGTGAAATTAAAACCCCTCGTGAATATTTTGAGATAGTCACCATAATGCTTTTCATGTCCGTGATATCAGTTGAGTAGAAGCTTAACTAGGTCAAAACATTGTTTTGAAAAAAGTACACTTTGAAAAAAAAAAAACAGCTGAAATAAAATTAACTAAACAAAAAGTCTGAAATAGACTTACAGATATTGTGATTTGCAAAATTAAACCCCCAGGAATATAACTATACAGTAAGCTAAAAATTTATTTTAACTTTTTATACCTGTTATTGCTGTTTTCGTAAATTCCGTTGAACATGTATTGCAAGTTAAAACACTTTTATGAGAAGTTTTAGATCCTAGAGATTGATTTAATTATATTTATAATGAAATTCATGAAGGATTAATTTATTTATCATGAAAAGTTCATCCAGCACACCATATTGTCAAAGCATTGTACCTTTTAACTTTCATAAACATTAGGTTTAACCTAACCAAACCCCATCCAAAGTCATCTTGNCCCCTTCTTCGACCTTGACCTTCAAGTTTCACTCTCCCCCCCTTCTGTGACCTTGACCTTCAAGTTTCAATTGGTGTGTAGTGACAATGCTTATATTAATGAAGTTTCATCCAAAAACATCATCAACTTAATTACAGATAAAGAACAGCAATTAGACATTTCATTTTTTGTCTTGACCTTGACCATGAGATAACAAATCACCAACCTGTCAAAAATGTTTCAAGCATAGACAAGATTTAAGTAAAAAAACACTCCTTTTTTTTTTTACATTTGACAGATCTTAATTCATTACACTTCAAATTAACCTTCTGTGATGCAGGTGTACTTTCTATTGGTCATGCAGGTATGGTACTCATTAAGTTTCATCACAAAACCTTTGATCTAGAGGTGAAGGTCACATTAATTGAGACCAAATAACAGTGTACTTTTCACACCTGTGGGTTTTATGGTAGATTTGCCAGAGGCCACTTGTAATTATATCAACAATAATTACATCCAGACAACCAGTTATTGTTTATATTTACATATTTTTCTTTTTTAAGACATATTCCTACAAAAACCATTTGCCTTGCCTCAAAATACATTTCAGGCGGCCATTTTGTTTGTTTACAGATTCCTACACATGAAACAGGCAGTTGTAATTATAGTCGAGCAGTTGTAATTTTAGCCTAATATAATTACACTTGCCCTCTAACACTGTTGTAATGGGACGGCGCGGGGGCAAATGTAAATATATGCTGTATAACCTTCAACGTTACTGTGTATAAACATTTGTGGTTTTCGTGGTTGCTATATGGAACCACGAAAATAAATACAACAAATTTAATTGAAATACATATTAATATTTGTATATATAATGGTATTGACAAAAGTTTGTACAACAAAACCATCTACAGTAAATAGCTTCAAACAACGAGGGGGAAATACATGTACCAATGAATAATTTGTGTTATACTGTACTTCAAATTTTATCAAAATATCTACCAGCTTTGAAAGTAACAACCCCTCCAAGGAAAATTACCAGTAAAAACAAATAGTTAAACCTGATCACGAACCACATTTATTAAAAAAACACCTGTATGAAGAGACCATTGAAGTATTCACTAAAGTAGTGATTTCATGTTGAACTGAAACTGTATTAAAAAGCACCTGTGTTAAGGGACCACTTTTTTACTTTTCGAGGGTGGTCTTTTATACAGGCTTTTCTGTACAATTTGTCCCACTTTCATTTGATTTAATAATGAAAATTAATGTATGAAGATTTTGTACAGGTATATATGTGTTATAACCGCTATAATATGAGGCATAAAATACTTACTTTGTTGTCGTCTGCTGGCCGAAATAAAAAATAGCTTAGGTTTTCCTTGAAGAGCTCGGCAGTGATTTTCGTTGAATAGTTCAGTGATGTTCCCAATGTCAATCGCTTCACCCTCTGTTCCGTATATCTTCTCTCCTTCACCATGAGACATAATTACCAAAACAAAAGTGTCAAGGCGATTCAAGCTCTGTCCAGTACTCTCCCCACGTAGGACCTCCATCATTCTCTGAAAACAGAACATACTACAGGATAAAAGAAGTAATGTCTAACAAGCTATTTTAGGAGGAGGATGACATTATAAGAAATTCTCTCTAAAAGAACATTTTTGGGAGACTAAGGGTTATGATCAGAAATTTGACATGAATAAAAGGTACTAAATGAAATATTCTGAATTAGAAAATGTTTCTAACAATTAAAATGAAATGTCAGGACCAATCACTTTAAATCTCCCATCTGTGTGTACATATAAAAGTCCCTGCATGATCATGAACTACCTGACAAGAACCGTCACTCTAAATCTCCCATCTGTGCGTGCATGTAAAAGTCCCTGATCATGAACTACCTGACAAGAACCGTCACTCTAAATTCCAAATCTGTGTGTACATGTAAAAGTTCTGTATCATGAACTACCTGACAAGAACCGTCACTCTAAATCTCCCATCTGTGTGTACATATAAAAGTCCCTGATCATGAACTAACCGACAAGAACCGTCACTCTAAATTCCAAATCTGTGTGTACATGTAGAAGTCCTGTATCATGAGCTACCTGACAAGAGCAGTCGCTGTAAGTCTTTGTACTGTAACTCAGCTTCTTGAAGAGCAGATCAAGACTGGTTGCATCAATATTTGCCGTGGTCCTCGGTGGCAGTCCTGAACTGGGCAGGAACACAGAATTATTGATGATCACAAGTCGTCTTTGAAACTTTGGATCACACTCGTAGACCTGGAAGGACAAGATATGATGAAATCTATCATGGTTTGCTTCAGAGATTTCTCTTATACATTCAAACTTTGATATTTGAAACTTTGCTGGACCATCAGGAAATATTTGAAACATCGAGACTTTGACTCACGAATAATAAACATCGACTTTCAAAATCCTGTACATCAGACAGAATGTGATTCTTTCTCAAATTCCTACTTGAAAGCTTTTAATTATTTAGAGGGAAAACTAATTATGGTTCGCCTGGCAAACTAAAACGTAACTAAATCTCTGAAATCTGATTGTTGTATATACAAATACCTCTTTCATGACCTTAAATTTATCATATAGTATAAATACATTTGTATTAGGTAGACCTTCTGTTCTGGTGCTATGCGAGAAGAAGAGGGAAGTATATATAGGTGTCAAAACTGACCTTTAACCTTACAATGAAGGTGATAAAGGTCCTGAAATAATACACTTAAAAGTTTAATTAATGCTCTCACCCGATTGTTTGCAACGTCCATAGCTAACTGCCTCACTTGCTGCCTACTGCACGGTTGTTGAATACTTAAATCGACCAAGGGACGTGAGTGTATTCTCGTCCTTGGCCAGCCATTCCCTGTTTATAAAGACCATAATAACATACTTATAAATGTATACTATATATCTATGTGAATGGATTGTGCAGTTTTCAGGCCATATATATATATATATATCAAAAACAACACTGAATGGAATTCTGCTTTCTGATTGGTCAAGTACCTGGGAAATTAATGATGGTATATAAAATTAATGTGAACTTGTGCATTTTTGTCATAAAGAAAAGATCATGACAGTGAACTGAGCATCAGGAAAGTGGTTGTTAGTATTTCAAATTTAAACATTATGAATGACAAAATCTTTTAATTTTCTGGTTATGTTGTAAAAAAAAGTATCTCTTAACCCTAGGCCACATGCATGTTAATATTCAGAAGATTGAAGGTCTCTTGGTTACATGTAGTAGTTGTTTAAAATTGTTAAACACATTTGACTTCTGTGACCTTGAAAGTTAATTTTTAAGTGGTCGAGGTCATTTATTTGGACAAAATGTAAAGCACCCCTTCATCCCAGCGTGCTTCAGGCAAAATCATGACCCTATAGGTTCTTGGTTATTCAGAAGAAAATTTTGAAGATTTAAAACATATAACCCCTGTGACCTTGAAAGTAAATCAAGGTGATTTATTTCAACAAGCTTATAAGCCCTTGGCTAAGTGGATAACAATTCAGCTGTTCAAGCAAATGACAGCTGGGGTTCAATTTGTAAGTGTGTGCAGGTGGCTGCTACAGTATCTGTGCTGAAACATTCAAGTGATGTGGTTCTATGGGAAAATGGCTCTTTTGAAAACACAGTCCCAGCACAAAACAGGACACTAATTAATATACCTCCAGTACAGGCATGTGTACATATGTCAAAGTATTAGCCAGGTATATACGTAGCTCATCAGGACCAGTGGTCAATCACTCAGTGCCTGATAAGGCAATTAACTCTCACCAGATACTCTTACTATACTGATTGTTTAAATTGATTATAGGAATTTTATATATATGTAACATTGGTGAACATCTTAATGTGGCTTATTCTAGCTTTGTCAAGTAATTGTGCTTTATATATGTATGATAATGATAATAGTAAGCTATTGTATGGAGTGTTCGTGTTCAGGTTACTTGCCTTCATGTTTAATGTCGTCCAGGTCTCCTGTCTCACTTGTTAGCGATGTCTGTCCTTCTGCATTTTCACAGTGCTCATCATCCCTTGGAACATGAACTCCATGTCCTTGTTCAGATCGGGCACGCAGATTACCAAATGACTGTACAGGAAGTATCGTATCCGAAGGAGCACTTCTCCAACGGTCTGAAGAATGATCAACATTTGGTGTAGGATCCCCATAACCTGACTGATGGACGTTGTCCATATCCCTATCAATTTCACCTTTTTGACTTGAAGCCTCCGAGACAATACCGCTGACATGTTGTTCAAATCCGGAAACTAAAACACCAGTACTAAAATCACCAAGTTCAGAGACTTGAGCTGTTGCACCAAGAACTTGTTTACTCGCTGTCTGATTACTCAGTAGCATTCCATATTCATTGTATTCACCATACTCTGCCTTCGTATCATCCAAATGCCCTTGTGGCTGGACAGACATAAAATGTTGTTGCCCAAGATCACCAGAATATAAAGGAGGTATAACTTGCTCAGGAAGTGATGATGCTCTCACCAGTTTTGCACTTGATGTTGAGAGTGATTCAAGGTGGCGATGACGAGGCAGTGATTGAAATTTCTTATCTCCTTTAGGTTTTAAAATGTCAACAATTGTCTCGTTTTTGGTGATTTTCATTACTTCATAAAAACTATCAAATGCCTGGGGGCCGCGCATCACCAATACAGACAACAAAGCCCTTGTTTTACCGGCGTTTGAAGGCTTTGACTGTAAAATAAAATAGAAACTGTCTAAAGCAACAAATGAGTATAACTATATTAAATATAATTACAAATGTACAGATGTACTATTGTAGTGAAGAAATATCTTGGAGCATTGAAAACACTTATCCAGCAGACTAATCCCTATTCAATGATAAAGCTGCTAGAACATTTGTATTAATTTAAACCTTTCACCCCTAGGTAACTTTAGTAGATTTCACTTCCACAGATTTATCTGGATGAGTCCATTATGGTCTATAGTGGTGAAAGGGTAAATAGGACAACATGAAATGATATTATAGTACAACTAATATCATTCATATGTAAGACAATTACAAATTACATATTATAATTTTAAGGCCAAACAATGTTTTTTGTTTTTCTGGTAACCCTACCTACCCTTAACCTTTTTAGTTAGTTTCCAAAGAAGCACTATTAAAGTCAAGATCACTCTTATACATGTAATAAAAGATATAAAACTATTTAAAAAATACATCTTTTTGAGTACTTAAATAACCAACCCTAAATATTTCAAACATGTTACAGTAAACACACTTACTTATTTTTTTGTTTGACCTAAGTGTACTTATTTAGATTAAGCACCTAGTCATTCCATGAGTACAAGCAGAATTTAAGGGGCCTGTACCCGAAAAATCTGGAACCCCAAATTAGTGTTTGAAGCTGCTAGAGTTCTTACCGTATATGTTACCTAATGTGATTAATGTCATGTGACTCTGTGTGACCTTCCTTTGACCTTCAAAATACTGTGCAAGCTATAACTTCTGATCATGACCTTTGACTCCAAGTTTTAATGACATATGCTCATGTTTTTTTTTTTATAATTTTCCCTATAAATTACTATATGACCTAACCTTTAATTTTTGACCTTCAAATATTATGATTTATCACGCCTAAAACTTCATACATGTATAACGGGGCAACTATCACATAATATAGGTTAATACAGCACCAATGACTCTTGAGAAACTGTGTTCACAAGTTTTTTTCCAGAATTCCAATTAAATGAATAATTAATCTATGACCTATAGCGTAGGTTGATTTTTGATAAAGTATTCAATAAGCTCATATTTTTTTTACATGACAACATGATCCACCACCAACATTCTTAATTCAAGACTCAACTTTTTTACCCATAGACCTTAAATCATGACTGTTAAACTGTTAAAGTGAACCAAACAGGTACAGACACAATGACATCATACAGATATATTTACATTTGCACAGCATTTTCTCTATGAGCATTATCATAAAAAAAATTGTGTTCATCAGGCCATGAACCCAATTGGATCAGCATCATTTTGAAGCTTCTCCTCTTGTTTTAAATAACATGAGACAACCACTTTAGATTCAAACATTTTGATGAGGCGTACGCTAGGCTGTTCCAGGAATCTTGTTTCCACTGATGACATAAATACTCCAATATCGGTAACATCATATTAGGGAATATCTGTATTTAGGTCATTAATAAGTTAAAAAAAATGATGTAAATATAAGGATTGAATGCCATTTTTTCAATGTTCATGCCAGTATGAACGCAAATTGGTTACATATACATGAAACCTGCTAAATCCTTATATAATTACATATTTTGTTTTTATTTTGAGGAAGGAAGTATTAACAAAAATGAGCATCACCACTAAACTAAAAGTAATAAAAAGAATACTTCTATTTACCATGATCTCGTCAACCATACTTTCAGTCAAGATTTCAAAAGCAATCAATTGATCACAAACTGCTTCAACATCCGCAAGATTTTGCACAATGAAAGGTCGAGCCTTTCGGAGCAAATATTTGTGTTCCTCATCCATACTGGTATATCCAAAAGCTAACCTTGTTTTCACCTGCAAAATAAAGTTAAAATGAACTGTACATCAAACATCAACATCATATGGGTTTGTCAATGTTGTTCAAAGAACCAGATGTCTGTACAATACTGTTGGGGAAAAAGGGCAATTACTCTGCAAAACCTCTCAGAATGAATGCACATGCATGTGGAAACCAAGCAAGGTAGCAGTTTTCAAGATAAAAGTTTAAGGTTAAAGGTCGCAATTTAAGTCACCACTTAGACTGTGTTCATAGGAGTAACAAAAGAAAGAGAAATGCAACGGCCAGACTACGATTCGAACCCACATCCCTTAACCTCTAGACGGATGCTCTACCAATTTAGCTACCTGGTCACTGACGATTAACCTAGTTCAGTTCTGCTACATTCCTCCCACCTTTTTCGAAGTCATCGCCCCCAGAGACACAACTATTTACAGGTTTGGGTATCCCTTGTCAAGTAATTCACCTAGTACTTGAAACAAGATTGGCAAGCTCACTAATTTTGTAACAGGAGAAAGAGGACTGCAACAGCCAGATCGGAATTTGAACCCCATACCCACTCCAGACAGATATGCTGACCGCTCTACCAACGTTATATATAATTTACTGAGCTAGCTAGCTACCTGCTTGGTCATCAACAATTGACCGGACTAGTTCCTATTAAACTTCTACATACACTTAGAATTATATATATATATATACATAGGTTGGGTGCCTTTTAAGGAAGTTAGACTATTTTGAAATTATATATTCCCACTAATGTTGTAGAAGGGTCTAACAGTAAAACTTAAGACTGGTAACTTTGGATAAACCTCTTGCTTTGTAAGCAAGTAAGAGGTATTTCTATTGAATTCATGGCATTTGGCAGAGTCAACATGTCTTTAATATCTATTTATTTCAAAAAGGAAACAATAGCAAATATTTCTTTTGTATTTGTACATCGATCTTTGTTAAAATAAACGCATAACAAATTGGAGCTCTTTTCTGTTGGAGGTACAGCACGTCCAGACCTGTGGGTTCATCTGCCTTAATACTAGTACGGCAGCACGATTTATCCAAAAACACAAAAGAAACCTCATTTCAAGAGCAGGAGGCTTAAAACTCTATTAATCTATAGGTCTCTAGTTTGGTGGTAAGGAAAATAATATACATATGTATTTATATAAGCTAATGTATAATATTAAATATAAGATTAAATTACATTGTAAATCAACATTTAAAACTAGAATCAAATATGACCAGAGTGTCAAGTTGAGATGTACATGAAATATAAGAGGAGTCGCTATCAGCCCAATAAAACTAACATGGGGCCGAAGATGCGGACGGATTGGAGTACTAGTATTGCTACTATTCAAAATAGAGATATGCATGGAAGAATTGTGTAAACATCGTTTGTTTTCAAAAAGAAATACAATTATCCAAAAATAAAACACAGTCTTTTTGGAAATTACCTATTTCATCCCATTACGTTTGATCGACAGGTGCCCGCGTACGGTTGTATTTACATCACATGACCTAGTTACGCTTGCGCATAAGTCTGTGGGGGAAATTTAGGGTATTCACCTAACCTGAACAATTTGACGTTATCTTAGTTTCCCTACCATTGACAGGGAGGTCCATTACAATAGTTCTACTTCATTTTTGTACACGGCTATACAGTACAAGTGGTATATTATTTCTGAAACAACATCCGTTAAACATTGTCTAGTTTTATCAGTTAATATTTGATTCGAGTTCAAACTCCTTATTAACTGTAAAGCGTTTCAGCATATTAGTTTACAAATATATACAAACAGTGACAGAACTGGAACAATACATTAGAAACGGACAAAACAGTTACATACTATCATCATGGTCATTCTTTATTTAACATAGTAAAAAAAAATAGTAGTACATAATAATTGTATTAACTGGAAGACAGATTTTTTCCAGTGATATTTTGTTTATGCATATCTATATCTTAACCCTTATATGTGGACATATTAACAGGAAATACAGTTTTAAAGCAAAAAATCGAAATCTAAACGACGTAACATTCGAAATTTGTTTTTATTCATTTTTTTATATCGAAGCTGCCCGTCAAAGAAATGTGAAATAAAAAAATTGTCAGAATAAAATTAATGTATCTATGAAATCATATTCAGATTTTATATCTTCAGTTGCAAACGCTGCTAACATGTTCATGCCTAACACAATTTTGATATTGCCGTATTTCAATCTGCAGGACATGTGCTAATAAACGAGTGCTCATCAGTGTAATTCTGTTCCACTTTAGGATGAAGTTACATAAATAATGTTGTAACGATATAGTACAAGTGTACTAACTAAATGTCTTTACAAATGAAATTTCGAGGAGTTCAGCCATTCCTGCGGTGCATTATCAAACATACATGTACATTTTTGTAATTCGTTCACCTGTTGAAAATTGTGTGAGGGAAATTCCAAGCGGTGAGTTTGTATGAACACTCCAAATGAGAATGACAACAAAACCGCAAGGCACTCTAATGAACATAACCACAAACACAGACCTTCATATCGTTAAAAGAAAAACTATATTTCCCTGCGTGGTAAGTTTTCCACAGCAGTCGACATCTATCAAAGAAGTCATGATATAAGGAGGAAGCTGTTGAGTTCCGAATCAACTGCGACATGTTAACACCGCAGTAAGGGATGAGGGGTTGTTACATATGTACTATAAAGAAAGGGAAACTTACGACCGGAAGAGCACATTATTCACACGGACAAAAATATTTGTTGGAATTTGTGTGTGTATAGATTTTATAACCGGGGTTCGGGTTTTTTCAGCAATCTTTGATTAATATAGTATGATGAATAAATGATTCCGTTTGAAGCCCGGCTGGATAATCACTGGGGACAACCAGAATGTTTTTATAATCACGAACTTGATAATACTGAACTTATTCACTGTCGGGGCGTCAACCTAGAGGCTGATCATACATATTATCTTAATTTACATGTATAGGCTTTTGTCTGCGTCCAGTATTATTACATTATCATTATTATTATAAACAATGATGGCTATTGTATTGATTGCATTATTCGCCAATTAGTCACTAAAAATACTTGTCGAGGGTTAAGGTAATTCTTAAAAATAACCGTTTTTATATAAGCAACATGTATGATATCAATTAGATACAAAACAATAGACTAAAAGTTAGGTATCAAAAGTGAATATTATTGAATAATATCTAAGTGGAACATTTTCAAACAAATATTCAGGGGAAGCCTATGCGTTTTTGAATATCATCACGTTTTGAGTGGTGAGTTGAGAAAGCCACGCGTAAGAACGGTTTATACTTCACTCAAGAACATGATTTCCTAGCTTATCCTTAAAGATTTCTCGTCAGAGAAATCTCACAGTAGAAGATTATTTTCATAATTTGACCATTAGCAGTGCAGTTGAAATCATTGCTCTTGGTGTAGTAAAAGAAATGTAAGTTTATAAGTTAAAACCATATTTGTCACAAATTCTATTGAATATTTTGAGTGCAGCCGCCAGGTGCTTGTCGCAGGTCGGTGTTTTCTCTCCAGGTACTCCGGTTTCCTTCCATCACCACAACCTTAACTGACCATAGCTGTTAATAGGGACGTAATGCACAAACAAACATCTTTTCCAGTCAGCTCTATCGATACATATTTCAACTTGGACATCTGTCCCATTGCAGACAAAAATATAATCCTTTTACAGAGAGTGCCGACGGTTCCCATTTTCATCATTTGAAAAAAGAAATTGAGATTCGGATAGAAATATCAAAGGAATTTCAATTTTCAATTGTCCAAGGAAAGAAGGAATTTTGCGTTTGGGTTTGGGAATTCGGGAGTGACTATAATGTTATATGTAGTCAGGTCTCCAACATTATAGGTAGATAAGAAGGCCACAGAAGTACTTTGTTTTAACATCTTGTCTACGTGAATGCAGGGGTGACAGTTGTCAGCTCTTTCTTCACTTCATTTGCGTCCTGTTAGCCAGACAGCACGCTAGCTAGCATTATATCAATCTGTGACCTCGTATAGCCTCTGGACTCTTCACAGTCCTCGTTCACTAGAGAAATATGTTTATATTTTAACCCTGTTATGATCTCACTCTTCGCATGCATATCTTAAAATGGGCTTAATATATGGCACCCCTCTCCTACATGGTTGTGTTTTTTCCTATATGCAGTAACCTCCCCTTGACAATTTAGCTCAATCGGTGAGAGCAAGAATCTGACGTCTGGTGTTCGAATCCTTGTCTAGCCCCGCGGTTTATTTTACACTGTTGTTGATAATATTTCGTTTATTTCATCTTTATTATTCTTCATAAAAGTCCCGCAAAGTGTGATTTGTTTTTTTCAGAAACGGTTCATCAAAAAGGATTCAATAGAGTTTGACGTTCTGGTTTAATTTATCAATAAATAAATTGAGAATAAAGGAATTTCACCAATCTCCTCATCTGCGTTTTCAGTTATATTTTGTACTTCACTAACAGGGAGTCATCATTTTAAACAAATCTAGATCTTCAGCTAAAATGTAAATGCTGTTGTGCCTCAGGGATCCGTCTTGGGTCTATTATCTTCTGACTGGTAAATCAAAAATATGCATATAACTGTTCAGCGTTTTTTTGTGTGAAAAACACGCAACAAAGTTAATTAATCAAAATGTTGGTTTTCCTGCTGTTTCTATTCAGAATAAAAATAAAAGAATCAGGAAAAAAACCTGCGTAGTTGTAGGAGTACTCTGTAGGCTGGTTTTGTTCTTTCTCGTATACAAACTGGATTGGTTAATTAATTTTGATAGTTATCATTGTATTATATATGTATCACATATGTCCATGCATTTATTAAGACTCTATGGATAGTTTTTGGAGGAGACGAGCTAGATTCCTCGCACAAAATGTCACTAATTATACATTTATTTTATTGGTTGCTTTACTAAGCACTCCGACCAGCTAGGTATATGTACCTGGTTACACCTGTTATTTTGTAACGCACTGCATTAGTTCGTGTAGTACAAAGACATGTGAAGTGCACTGAAATTTGTTTGAAGGATAACATTTTAAATTTGATGTTGGAAAAAGAAAAGAACGTGAAAATACGTCCGATGTAGAAATAATCCATCTGAAATATCAGCCCTTGATAATTCCACTTTAACAAATGCGATTAAGAATTTCACTCCATGGAAAACATTCATAAATTAAAAAGCAAGTTCATTGCATAATTGTTGGTTACTACAGTACCTACCACAATAATATCTCTAGCTGATTTTACAATCCAAGTTTGGAATATTGCAGCACCGTTGGAAACAAACTGAATGTGTAATTATATAAGCCGATGGGAAATTTAGGTGATTTCCCTCCGCGGTTTGCCTACCATTATCACGTGATCGACCTATTTAGCTGTGTATGGACTTTGTTACCTCTGTCAAAGTTTATTCAGTAATGCGAGTGTAGTAAACTGTTATATTTGCTTTATAATCCAATACTAAAATTTATTACTTATTTAACGTTTTATATCCCTTAAGTTACAGTTTAAACCGTCGTAATTCGAATTATATACTGATTTAAGCGAAAGGGGTTGTCTAGACTTGTTGGTAGATTCGTTCAAACATCATCTAATACAAAAAAAAGTGTGGATCATTTACATTTGTATTCCATTGATTCTTTTACTGGCTACTATTGAATGGATTAAAGTGAAAATCGAACCGGTGAGATACTTCACATCCTATAGAAACATCATTGGATTATAAACATATTGTTTAAATGAACAAATAAGTGTTTGGGAAAAGCGCTGCTAAAATCTCTTTAACGTTTGAGACGTGCTAAACGACGTGAAAACATTCCCCGCAATTCGATTTTTTTGAGACGTTGGGGGAGATACAAGTATCTGCCGAAATACAATTTTGATCACGCTGTGAAACAGCTAACCTTTTATTTTCCTGTTTGAATTTGAGTTTTAATGGGATTGAAGTCTACCATTCACATTTTAGACCGCCTAGGTATTTTATGACCTGTATTTTATCAATATTTTTATTGCTGACAAATCTGTGATAACTTTTGGTGCATACAAATCCAGCAGACAGGGACGTCTTGTCAGCGAAAATTAAATATATAACTTGAAAATTTTCATCAACGTCACTTATCAAAATGAGAAACATGAAATGCCATAACATACAGATCCTTGCATGGGCACGCTAATTGAAATATCACGCTAGCTGGTGTTTACATGTTTAAAGCATCTCAATGGGTATTATAAGTTTTGTAATGTGTACCATCGTCGATTTCTATATCAATGTCAGAACTAGACTACGTCAAAATAAGACGACAATGCCAGACCCTATCGAAGGATTTGCTTATATCACAAAACGTCACACATTTACTTGGTCAGGACAGGCGGCCTTGAAGCAGCCAAATATAAAAAAACATCGTCTCTTACTTCTAGGCCCTATGCGTCTATATAATCTTCAGACTTCTATGTCTCTATGGGTATATATAATCTTCAGACTTCCAGGTCCCTACGAGTCTATATAATCTTCAGAATTCCAGGCCCTACGAGTCTATATAATCTTCAGACTTCCATGCCCCTATGAGTCTATATAATCTTCAGACTTCCATGCCCCTATGAGTATATATAATCTTCAGACTTTCAGGTCCCTATTAGTCTATATAATCTTCAGACTTCCATGGCCCTATGAGTATATATAATCTTCAGACTTCCAGGCCCTATGAGTCTATATAATCTTCAGACTTTCAGGCCCCTATGAGTATATATAATCTTCAGACTTCCATGCCCCTATGAGTATATATAATCTTCAGAATTCCATGGCCCTATGAGTCTATATAATCTTCAGACGTCCAGGCCCTATGAGTCTATATAATCATCAGACTGTCAGGCCTCTATGAGTATATATAATCTTCAGACTTCCCGGGCCTATGAGTCTATATAATCTTCAGACGTTCAGGTCCCTATTTGTCTATATAATCTTCAGACTTCCATGACCCTAGGAGTATATATAATCTTCAGACTTCCATGGCCCTATCTTCCAGGCCCTATGAGTCTATATAATCATCAGACTGTCAGGCCTCTATGAGTATATATAATCTTCAGACTTTAAGGTCCCTCTTAGTCTATATAATCTTCAGACTTCCATGGCCCTATGATTATATATAATCTTCAGACTTCCAGGCCCTATGAGTCTATATAATCTTCAGACGTTCAGGTCCCTATTAGTCTATATAATCTTCAGACTTCCATGGCCCTATGAGTCTATATAATCTTCAGACTTCCAGGCCCTATGAGTCTATATAATCTTCAGACTTTCAGGCCCCTATGAGTCTATATAATCCTCAGACTTCCAGGGCCCTATGAGTCTATATAATCTTCAGACATCCAGGCCCCTATGAGTCTATATAATCTTCAGACTTTCAGGTCCCTATTAGTCTATATAATTTTCAGACTTCCAGGGCCCTATGAGTCTATATAATTTTTAGACGTCCATGGCCTTATGAGTCTATATAATCTTCAGACTTCCGGACCCCTACGAGTCTCTATAATCTTCAGACTTCCAGGCCCTATGTGTCTCTATAATCTTCAGACTTCCAGGCCCTATGAGTCTATATAATCTTCAGACTTCCAGGCCCTATGAGTCTATATAATCTTCAGACTTCCAGGGCCCTATGAGTCTATATAATCTTCAGACTTCCAGGCCCTATGAGTCTATATAATCTTCAGACTTCCAGGGCCCTATGAGTCTATATAATCTTCAGACTTCCAGGCCCTATGAGTCTATATAATCTTCAGACTTCCAGGGCCCTATGAGTCTATATAATCTTCAGACTTCCAGGCCCTATGAGTCTATATAATCTTCAGACTTCCAGGGCCCTATGAGTCTATATAATCTTCAGACTTCCAGGCCCTATGAGTCTATATAATCTTCAGACTTCCAGGGCCCTATGAGTCTATATAATCTTCAGACTTCCAGGCCCTATGAGTCTATATAATCTTCAGACTTCCAGGGCCCTATGAGTCTATATAATCTTCAGACTTCCAGGCCCTATGAGTCTATATAATCTTCAGACTTCCAGGGCCCTATGAGTCTATATAATCTTCAGACTTCCATGGCCCTATGAGTCTATATAATCTTCAGACTTCCAGGCCCTATGAGTCTATATAATCTTCAGACTTCCAGGCCACTATGAGTCTATATAATCTTCAGACCTCCAGGCCCTATGCGTCTATATAATCTTCAGACTTCCAGGCCCTATGCGTCTATATAATCTTCAGACTTCCAGGCCCCTATGAGTCTATATAATCTTCAGACTTCCATGGCCCTATGAGTCTATATAATCTTCAGACTTTCAGGTCCCTATGAGTCTATATAATCTTCAGACTTCCAGGCCCATATGAGTCTATATAATCCTCAGACTTCCATGGCCCTATGAGTCTATATAATCTTCAGACTTTCAGGTCCTTATTAGTCTATATAATCTTCAGACTTCCAGGCCCCTATGAGTCTATATAATCTTCAGACTTCCATGGCCCTATGAGTCTATATAATCTTCAGACTTCCATGGCCCTATGAGTCTATATAATCTTCATACTGCCAGGCCCCTATGAGTCTATATAATCCTCAGACTTCCAGGCCCATATGAGTCTATATAATCTTCAGACTTCCATGGCCCTATGAGTATATATAACCTACAGACTTCCAGGCCCCTACGAGTCTATATAATCTTCAGACTTCCATGGCCCTATGAGTCAAAAAAATCTTCAGACTTCCAGGCCCCTATGAGTCTATATACTCTTCAGACTTCCAGTCCCCTATGAGTCTATATAATTTTCAGACATCCAGGACCCTATGAGTCTATATAATCCTCAGACTTCCATGGCCCCTATGAGTCTATATAATCCTCAGACTTCCAGGCCCCTATGAGTCTATATACTCTTCAGACTTCCATGGCCCTATGAGTCTATATAATCTTCCGACTTCCATGGCCCTATGAGTCTATATAATCTTCCGACTTCCATGGCCCTATGAGTCTATATAATCTTCCGACTTCCATGGCCCTATGAGTCTATATAATCTTGAGACTTCCAGACCCTATGGGTCTATATAATCTTTAGACTTCCATGGCCCTATGAGTCAAATAAATCTTCAGACTTCCAGGCCCCTATGAGGCTATATAATCTTCAGACTTCAGGACCCTAGCTATGAGTCTATATAATTTTCAGACTTCCAGGGCCCTATGAGTCTATATAATCTTCAAACTTCCAGGCCCTATGCGTCTATATAATCTTCAGACTTCCATGGCCCTATGAGTCTATATAATCTTCAGACTTCCAGACCCTATGGGTCTATATAATCTTCAGACTTCCATGGCCCTATGAGTCAAAAAAATCCTCAGACTTCCATGGCCCTATGAGTCTATATAATCTTTAGACTTCCAGGCCCCTATGAGTCTATATAATCTTCAGACTTCAGGACCCTAGCTATGAGTCTATATAATTTTCAGACTTCCATGGCCCTATGAGTCTATATAATCTTCAGACTTCAGGACCCTAGCTATGAGTCTATATAATTTTCAGACTTCCAGGGCCCTATGAGTCTTTATAATCTTCAAACTTCCAGGCCCTATGCGTCTATATAATCTTCAGACTTCCAGGCCCATATGAGTTTATATAATCTTCAGACTTCCATGACCCTATGATTATATATAACCTACAGACTTCCAGGCCCCTATGAGTCTCTATAATCTTCAGACTTCCAGGCCCTTTGGGTCTTTATAATCTTCAGACTTCCATGGCCCTATGAGTCTATATAATCTTCAGACTTCCAGGCCCCTATGAGTCTCTATAATCTTCAGCCTGCCAGGCCCTTTGGGTCTTCATAATCTTCAGACTTCAGGACCCTAGCTATGAGTCTATATAATTTTCAGACTTCCATGGCCCTATGAGTCTATATAATCTTCAAACTTCCAGGCCCTATGCGTCTATATAATCTTCAGACTTCCAGGCCCTATGAGTCTATATAATCTTCAGCCTTCCAGGCCCTATGAGTCTATATAATCTACAGACTTCCACGGCCCTATGAGTCTATATAATCTTCAGACTTTCAGGTCCCTATGAGTCTATATAATCTTCATACTTCCATGGCCCTATGAGTCTTTATAATCTTTATACTTCCAGGGCCCTATGAGTCTATATAATCTTCAGCCTTCCAGGCCCCTTTGAGTCTATATACTCTTCAGACTTCCAGTCCCCTATGAGTCTATATAATTTTCAGACTGCCAGGCCCATATGAGTCTATATAATCCTCAGACTTCCACGGCCCTATATGTCCAGGGTTCTCCCCAGGCCATTTAGCTGATACGGCTCCGTATCAGCTTCAGTTTGAAATCCTCCCTGTCGTATCAGCTTAATTGACCCGTATCACCTTAAACTGTGAACCGTATCACCTTGTTATTTGTACTGAACAGAAGGTGGTCTTTTACACAAGAAATTGACACTGATTAAATCACACGGCTGACCCAAGTCCATCAATGACCCCACTGGTCAGATGCACGAGAAGCGTATTGCCATAGGGGGCCTGTAATTAGTGAGGAGGGGGACCGGACGACAAGCCCACAGGTGTCCGGCAAGCGTGCTCACTGGAGCCTAAAGCAATTACCACCGGATCCTTTTAGCATGGTCAATAGGTGATTAATTGAGGTACCTACTGTTGGATTAACAAAACAAACACTTATTACATCTATTATAAATTAATTTACTCACATATGATTGCAATTGACAACGCTGAAATAGCGTGTGTTTCAGTTAGTGATGGTCGCCATCTTGGATTGTGTAAAGTACAAACCGGAAAGGGGAATGAAATTCCGGATTTGTCGTTTTTAATGAAGAAGAGCTCAAATAAAAATGCTGTTTTAATCTTTGATCACATTTACTGACAGCAGTATTTAATATAATTTTAGAGGAAATTAAAACACTGTACATTTTATTAAAACATTTTCTCTTACAATAATAACAACTATGATATAAACTTGTTCATGTAAGTGTTTCCCCCTATAGCTTTTAAATATTTCTTTAAATTATTTTTAATGGGGATTAAGTAAGGGATACAAATGTAAAGATAAGAGACAAATATCACAAATGTCATATCTATTATTCAATGTACAAAACTCATCCACCTTTCTATAAATTGTATTTTTTTTTCAGAATATATTGCTGAAAATTCAGACATAAGAAACACTTATTTATTTCCTTGGTTTTAATGTTCACCAAAAGAAGTTTGGTAAATAAAAGTAACTTTTTAAACATTATATTACACCCCCCACCCCCCTTAGGTTTGATAAGGTATTATAAGGTATTATATTAGCGTGTCCGTCTTGAATGTTTGTTGCAAATGAAACATATCAGCTTAAAAAAATTCTGGGGAGAACCCTGATGTCTATATAATCTTCAGACTTTCAGGTCCTTATTAGTCTATATAATCTTCAGACTTCTATGGCCCTATGAGTCTATATAATCTTCAGACTTTCAGGTCCCTATGAGTCTATATAATCTTCAGACTTCCATGGCCCTATAAGTCTATATAATCTTCAGACTTTCAGGTCTCTATGAGTCTATATAATCTTCAGACTTCCAGGCCCATATGAGTCTATATAATCCTCAGACTTCCATGGCCCTATGAGTCTTTATAATCTTTATACTTTCAGGGCCCTATGAGTCTATACAATCTTCAGACTTCCAGGGCCCTATGAGTCTATATAATCTTAAGACTTCCATGGCCCTATGAGTCTATATAATCTTCAGACTTCCAGTTCCCTATGAGTCTATATAATCTTCATACTTCCATGGCCCTATGAGTCTTTATAATCTTTATACTTTCAGGGCCCTATGAGTCTATATAATCTTCAGCCTTCCAGGCCCCTTTGAGTCTATATACTCTTCAGACTTCCAGTCCCCTATGAGTCTATATAATTTTCAGACTGCCAGGCCCATATGAGTCTATATAATCCTCAGACTTCCAGGCCCATATGAGTCTATATAATCTTCAGACTTCCATGGCCCTATGAGTCTATATAATCTTCAGACTTCCAGGCCCATATGAGTCTATATAATCCTCAGACTTCCATGGCCCCTATGAGACTATATAATCCTCAGACTTCCAGCCCCCTATGAGTCTATATGATCCTCAGACTTCCAGGCCCCTATGGGTCTATATAATCTTCAGACTTCCAGGCCCTATGCGTCTATATAATCTTCAGACTTCCAGGCCCTCTGAGTCTATATAATCTTCAGACTTCCATGCCCTATGAGTCTATTTAATCTTCAGACTTCCACGCCCTATGAGTCTATATGAGTCTATATAATCTTCAGACTTGCATGACCCTATGATTATATATAACCTACAGACTTCCAGGCCCCTATGAGTCTCTATAATCTTCAGACTTCCAGGCCCTATGGGTCTTTATAATCTTCAGACTTCCATGACCCTATGATTATATATAACCTACAGACTTCCAGGCCCCTATGAGTCTCTATAATCTTCAGACTTCCAGGCCCTATAAGTCTATGTAATCTTCAGCCTTCCAGGGCCCTATGAGTCTATATAATCTTCACACTTCCAGGCCCTATGAGTCTATATAATCTTCAGACTTCAGGACCCTAACTATGAGTCTATATAATTTTCAAACTTCCAGGGCCCTATGAGTCTATATAATCTTCAAACTTCCAGGCCCTATGAGTCTATATAATCTTCAGACTTCCAGGGCCCTATGCGTCTATATAATCTTCAGACTTCCAGGCCCTATGAGTCTATATAATCTACAGACTTCCAGGGCCCTATGAGTCTATATAATCTTCATACTTCCAGTCCCTATGAGTCTATTTAATCTTCAGATTTCCAGACCCTATGAGTCTATATAATCTTCAGACTTCCAGGGCCCTATGAGTCTAAATAATCTTCAGACTTCCAGGGCCCTATTAGTCTATATAATCTTCAGACTTCCAGGACCCTAGCTATGAGTCTATATAATCTTCAGACTTCCAGGGCCCTATTAGTCTATATAATCATCAGACTTCCAGGGCCCTATGAGTCTATACAATCTTCATACTTCCAGTCCCTATGAGTCTATTTAATCCTCAGATTTCCAGACCCTATGAGTCTATATAATCATCAGACTTCCAGGGCCCTATGAGTCTATACAATCTTCATACTTCCAGTCCCTATGAGTCTATTTAATCTTCAGATTTCCAGGCCCTATGAGTCTATATAATCTTCAGACTTCCAGGGCCCTATTAGTCTATATAATCTTCAGACTTCCAGGACCCTAGCTATGAGTCTATTTAATCTTCAGACTTCCAGGCCCTATGAGTCTATATGAGTCTATATAATCTTCAGACTTCCAGGCCCTATAAGTCTATATAATCTTCAGACTTCCAGGGCCCTATGAGTCTATATAATCTTCAGACTTCCAGGCCCTATGAGTCTATATAATCTTCAGACTTCCATGGCCTTATGAGTCTATATAATCTTCAGACTTCCAGGCCCCTATGAGTCTATATGAGTCTATATAATCTTCAGACTTCCAGGCCCTATGAGTCTATATAATCTTCAGACTTCCAGGCCCCTATGAGTCTATATGAGCCTATATAATCTTCAGACTTCCAGGCCCTATGCGTCTATATAATCTTCAGACTTCCATGCCCTATGACTCTATTTAATCTTCAGATTTCCATACCCTATGAGTCTATTTAATCTTCAGACTTCCATGGCCCTATGAGTCTATATAATCTTCAGACTTCCAGGGCTCTATGAGTCTAAATAATCTTCAGACTTCCAGGGCCCTATTAGTCTATGTAATCTTCAGACTTCCAGGACCCTAGCTATGAGTCTATATAATCTTCAGACTTCCAGGCCCTATGAGTCTATATAATCTTCAGAATTCCAGGCCCTATGAGTCTATATAATCTTCAGACTTCCAGGGCCCTATAAGTCTATATAATCTTCAGACTCCCAGGCCCTATGAGTCTATTTAATCTTCAGACTTCCAGGCCCTATGAGTCTATATGAGTCTATATAATCTTCAGACTTCCAGGCCCTATAAGTCTATGTAATCTTCAGACTTCCAGGGCCCTATGAGTCTATATAATCTTCAGACTTCCAGGCCCTTTGAGTCTATACAATCTTCAGACTTCCAGGGCCCTATGAGTCTATATAATCTTCAGACTTCCATGGCTCATGAGTCTATATAATCTTCAGACTTCCATGGCCTTATGAGTCTATATAATCTTCAGACTTCCATGTCTCTATGAGTCTATATAATCCTCAGACTTCCAGGCCCTATGAGTCTATATAATCTTCATACTTCCATGTCTCTATGAGTCTATATAATCTTCAGACTTCCAGGCCCTATGAGTCTATATAATCTTCAGACTTCCAGGGCCTTATGAGTCTATATAATCTTCATACTTCCATGCCCTATGAGTCTATATTAACTTTAGAGAAAGTGGTTTTATTCCACTGACAGCTCCAATAGCCGAATATTAGAGTGTAAAATAACCTGAGACGGGTGCTGCAGTATCTGTGATGGACCATTGATGTACGATCGCGATGATACTGTGAAAAATGACGCCGTTGAAAGCACAGTCAAACCGCGAAATAAAACACCGATATGTTTTCGTCACAGACACATAGATGTAGAAGTATTAAGCAGGTGGCACAAGTTCAAGGTAGGACAACGTGATAGTTAGCAATTTGATTCTTGTGTTGCTTATTTCTGTGATTTAAAGCGCCTATGAGTTTCTTCTTCCAGCTAGATAGTGCACTATATTTAATATCGCATAGAGATGGAGAAAAAGTCATCAAATTATGTTGCAGGTAGATCTACATGCTATCGATTTATATGTTCCTTGCCTTATTTTCTAATTTTAAATTTTAAATTTTGTCGACAAATCTCATTAAACATTTACATGCATTTTCCCTATGTAGTGTACAAGATTGTAAACTACATTAAGTAATGACATTGTAACATTATTTCGAAGAAAATGAGTAGATCGTTTTAATTTCTGTCTGAAAATGGGGACTTGGATAAGTCTATTACAATTTAGGTACTAAAAGCGTGTATGATCAAAGTTATGTACAAAGGGGAGATAATTCCACACTACCATTTCCGGTCAACATGGCGGATTACGAGAGTGTGCTATGTGTCAAAAACACAGTTCATGTATACAAAATACCACCCCGGCCTTCAAACAGAGGGTATAGGTGAGATACAAGAAACACGTACATTATACTCGTTATACCCTCTAACCATAGTGTATTATTATGTATAACATAATTGAAAAAACACATTATATTCGGCACAATGGGTCCCCCCGGTTTGTGGGCGGATCTCCTCTTTTCAGGATTGATCATACAGTAGAATGTATTGATTAAAAGTCAGTCCTTCATTTAACTGTGAAATATATCCGACTTGGTCAGTTTACATATATGTGGTTGTTAGAAATATGTATGAAATAGGATTTAATTGTTTTTATCAGATGAAAAAAAGGCACGTTTTGTCAGACTATAAATTAAATACTAAAAATAGCGGGGACAGTTCAATGAATGGATAATCCTAGTTGGAATGTAGATTAGCCGTGTCTTTGTCAATACATTTTTTCTATATATATTGCCATGTGGCCAAAAGTAATAGATATTTAAGCCCATTGAACTGACTGGTTTTACGAAGCTGATATTGGTCCTTTTGATTTCTACCATTTTTAATTGCCTGGCCCAGTGGGTGAAGTTTGCTTATGCCATGGTGCCATGGTGTGGTGTCTATCGTCTGTCTGCCCGTCTATCCATCATCTTTCCTTTAAAACTCTGGTAGTTAAGACTGGTTGAATGGTTTAGCAGTTTTGGGCAAGGGGATTGAATGTTATAAAAGCAAGATTCATATGTGTGTGCACCCCCCCCCCCCCTTCACACAATATACACAAATTTTAAAGGGCACCCCACCAACACCACCCCATCCAACTCCACTTTGCACCACATATTGTAACAATAGTTGTCTGGAAATATCACAAGAGAAAGGTGATCATTTTTGTATAAATGTAGTGTGTGACATCAGGGGTTGTGCTAGAGGGATGGAACACTAAGTAGAGGAAATTTGACTATACAGCTGTACTGCTTAAACATTAATTAAAATCCACAATATATAACTTTGTATATAATAAGTGGGCAAGAAGAGACAACAACAATCTTGCTATGAGGATTGGCCTCTGGGTCCAATGTTAACTCCCCCGGGGAATGAGTCCTTGGGTCATGATATGGAAATTATTGAGATTTCCAACCTGTAAAATAACTATGTATGCCAGTGCTTTAGACAGAAAGAGGAGAATATATTTATACAGCCAGGATTGGCTTTTGAGTCCAGTTTAACCCTTGGGGACTATGTGCTTGGGTCATACATACAAATGTATGTACATGTACCATGCATGGAAACATGAAATGCCCACTCTTTAATTGTACATGTACTTGCATGCGAAAATGGATACACTTGTGCATATGCAGATCAGCCCTGCTCTTGGATCTAAATTAGTAGAACATAATGTCATACTACATTGTACATTGTACCAGCAATATTAGCCCGGGCTCTATTCTTTAATCCAAGGACTTAGTCCAAGGGTTAGCTTATAGTCCAGGCCATGCATGGTTAGTCCTTTAGGTTCCCTATAACCATATATGTACAAATATTCAGATCTCATCCTTTGTTATAAGCATCCTTGGTCTCTGGTACCATGGAATCAAATAATGAATAAAATGTTTAATATAGCTCCATATGAGGTTGAAGACAAGGCTGAAAATGGAGTTATGTGGGCATGGTATTCTTTAAAAGTTCTCCTCCTGAATGGTTGATCATATTTCAACCAAATTTCCTATGGACTAGGGAAACAAGTCTCATATATCATGGTAAATGAACAGTTTTGTCACCCTTAGTGCTAGGAGGTGGAACCAAAAATGGGAAACTATACAGTTGTATGTAATGTTGTGTTTAATAGAAATATTTTGCTACAATTGCTAGTACACAAGCCCTCTGGACCTCACAATTTGAGATAAGCCACTGTGCTTTAGGTATACTCAATGTGTTTATTCTCAACAGATACATATTTTCCCATGGATAAATGTCCAAGGAATAGTGGATACAGTAAAGATTCCATTTTTAATTTCTATCTTTCAACACTTTTCATGCGAAGGACTTCAAGTCCAGAAAAGCTAGAACAGATTTTGATAAAAAAACAAAATGGGTGTAACTTGTACAATCTTTTGTGAAAAATTAAAACCTCCTTGACACTTTAACAGATAATTAAATAATTAATTCCACTGTGCGGTTTTTTTCTGACTTTCCAGGGCAGCTGATTGGAAGCTTGATGAACCAGACTGGACAGGAAGACTCCGGATTGTGTCCAAAGGAAAAGAACTGTATATTAAACTTGAAGATAAAACTTCAGGTACAATTTAAAAAAAATGAAAACAGAAATATAGCTCTGTGATTAACCCAAATTCAATCAAATAGTATTGTTATAAATATATGCAAGTAATTTTAAATGTATAAATTCTGCCCATAGTCCATACGGAATGCAACATCACAAATCCAAAATAACAAAACTGTTATCAACATTATGGGGACAACGTTGTAAAATGAGTTGTCTCCCTTGTTTCCAGGTGACCTGTTTGCACAGTGCCCAGTAGAACAGTACCCAGGTATAGCTGTGGAATCAGTTACAGATTCTAGTCGATATTTTGTTCTACGAATCAAAGATGATGGAGGTAGGTGTTGAACTTTACAAACTTACTTTTCTAAAATGTGAACATTTTGCCCAATTTTTTTTTATATTTTTTTTTGTGTGTTTTTTTTTCTTCTTGATGGCGATAACCTATTCAACACAAGGTGATCATAAAGAATGCTTGTAACATAAATAAACCATTCCACTATACTACCATAGTATTTGTCGTGCATTAAGCCAAGCTGTCAATACTCAAAGTAGTGAGTATAGTTTATTACAGAGAAATAAAATCGTGTTTGTTGGCATTTCCACTAAACAGCAAAATATGTGGATGGGCTTATTACCAGGCATGGGCTTAACATGGGATAAATAGGGTAGGGAAAATCTCCAATTCATAAAAAGCTAAATTCAGCTCTGTATTGAATTGTTTTTAAAGACACATGAACAGAGATTTAACATTGCAATAATGTGTAAGTTGATTTAATACAGTTAATTGTATACAAAAGAAAAAATAGAATATAAACAAAATTGTAATTATAATGCATAGAGATTTTTTTTAGGTAAAATATGAATCATAATGTGGTATTTTGAATCAGTAACCTCCCTTGCTTGTAAGGCTGCAGTCTGTACATTGTAAATATTGGACATGTATATCCTGGTATTTAACTCATTCACCCCTGAAATTTCATAATGCACTACTCCAACCTTTGAATAGGAAGAGTTCAAATGTGTTTTCAGGGGTGAATGAGTTAAACTTAATCCACAAAAATTGTAGATGATCTGTAGCCTTGTATTTCTGTGACAGGTCGATCAGCATTCATTGGAATCGGGTTTGAAGATCGAGGGGATTCTTTTGACCTTAACGTATCGTTACAAGATCATTTCAAGTAAGTACATGTTTAAACACCCATTCATTTAACTGACAAGTGTACATGAATCCTTCAGAACGTAAAGTGTGGTAGGACGATCAGAGGTTCACTATCTGTACATGTACGTCATAAATATGTACAGTATATGTCTAGTAAATACTATATTGGTGTAAACTAAACATTTATTGCCCTTACTGTAGGGCAACACAACTCTTTGTGTCTCCGAGGTTAACATGATTAATCAACAACAATAAAAAAAAACCAATAACACAATAAAAGATTTGAGCAGGTTGACGTGCCATTGTTGTCATCTGCTCCCGTCATTCGGAACTAGGTTGTTGTGGCTCTTTGCCGATTCTTTGCCCAGTCATGTGACCAGTATCATCCAATCAGACACGCTGTAATGAAAATGAGGTATATTTATTCCAGTAGTCCAGCACTTGGGGCTAGTGTCAATTGTAGGGAATACTGGTGTAGGATGTCTCACCCTGTTGTTACATTGGATCTGAGACCAGCTTCCCACTCCGAAAACTAACATCACACTGGAGAAAAAAACTTGTGTGATCTGTTAAAGAGTCAGGAAGCAAAGAGGTCATGCTAAAACATACAAGGGCCATTTTCATTTAAACGGTTGAACCGGTCGGACCTCAGTTGTTTGTTCATTAAATAAGGTCGGACCTAGTAATCTTATGCTGCTTTCAGGCAGGCCTTGAGAAAGCCTTGCAAGGCCTGCATAAACATTTGCAGGTCCGCCTGGATTTATACCGTAGTTGGTACATTTAAAAACAGATAAACCAGTTATTCCGCATAAACGAACAGGCCCCAGATCTTGTGTTGGTGCAGTCAACAATCCAAGGGAGATAACCTCCTGAAATTTACTACAAAATGGCCAATATTTTCTGTGAAAACAAAGGTCAGACTATTTTTTTTTTTAATATCTGCCTGCAGCCTTTTACAGTAATACTGAATATGTACACCCCAGAATTAAATTGCCCATGAATTAATGACGTGATATTATATTGGCACCAAGTGACAGTGACACCCTGAAAGCTTATTGCCTTGCATACAGGAATTTTCAAACATTATTTTCATTAAACATTTATAATCTGTTATTTACATTTACAAATTCAGATCAAAATAAAATTGTCCACAAGGGCATACAATATGTCATATTTATGGTACAAGCCTGCAGGCAGAATTTGAAATCTTCCAGCTATAGGCCTGACTTATGTTTTCATAGCAGATAAAATCTCTAATTTTCACGGGGATTTTATTTCGTATTTGATTTCGTTTGTAATCTTCATCCATGAAATCATAGGTCCACGATGTAATTACAAGTTTACATTAAGCAATTTTCCGTATGAGAAGGTACTCGTAATCCATGAATTCATGTACCCATGAAATGGTGTTTTGTCTGGAAACCACGAAATTTGGGCCCACAAAAATATCTGATTTCACAGTATATAGGAAAATTGTTCCCTAGTCCTGACATAGAATTGTACCTTTCTTATTTATTATACTAATGAAATTGTACACCCATGCTCAATTATTGCAAAAGAAAAAATAATGATTTACCTAATTAACTCATTCACTCATTTACCCCTGAAGACACATTTTAACTCTTCCAATTCAAAGTTTGGAATAGTTCATTATGAAATTTCAGGGGGTGAATGACTTAATGTACAGTGTAATGTTAATCTGTCACTCCATCCACAGGTGGTTAAAAACGGAGGAGGAGGCCAAGTCAGCATCCACACAGTTTGATAAGGGACCAAAGCTTGACCTGGGCTTCAAGGAGGGACAGACGATCAAGATCAATATTGGGGTACTCTGTTCTACAACTTGTGTTCCTCGTGTTAAGCAGCTGTGTTCCATCAAAAAACCCAAATTAGGGGTTTCACCCCCAAATCATTTGGTTGTACCCCCAGTTTTAAACGATTGCCCTATGTAACTAGGTACCTAGCTAGGGGTACAGAATCTTGAAAATGTATCAAATATACACCCAAATCTAAAATTCTGTGGGAGCACTATTAAGTCTGGTCATTTTGCAAGAACAAAACATCATTGTGAATTGTGTATACATTGTATAGAAAGATTTTAGAAAAAATTCTGTTAATCATTGTTTTTAATCCTCTCCGTATGTTCATAAATTCAGGTTCTCCTAGCCTGCTCAAAATCATTAATTAGATTCATCAGTTAGGAAATATGTAATATCCAAGTTTTACTTCATACACAAACAATGTATGTATAAAATACATCACAACGTTTCAAGACTGACTGGTCCCTTTGTCAAGCTATGAAGTAAAACTTTGATATTGCTCAGAATCAAGTTGGGTGCCCAAACTTATTTTTTGTAATTTGCTGAGATCTTGTGAATGTATCAAAAAGTAAACAGCATTGGAGTGCTTCTCGGCTCACTAAGTACCTACAGAAATGTGAGAGTTGAAATAAAATTTTATGGAATTTAAGAAAGTACTTCAGCTTTCTTTTTTGTATTAAAAATACTTTCAGTAGGACTTAGTTCAATATGAAAGTATTTTCTATTTCTATTAAGATCACTTTTGACCATTGAATTGTTAGAAATTGGGAGACTGGAATATTATTTGAGAGAACCCCATTTTAGATCTAAATTGCTAACATGGATACATATTGACTGCATACTACTGAAGATGTGTTAATATTCACATTATTCTTTTCAGACAAAAAGGTCAGATTCATCAAATACCAAAGCTAGACCAAGAGGAAATGCAGGAGGAGGGATAGGGATTTTGCCGCCGCCACCAGGGGGAGTGAAACTCCCAGCACCACCAGGGGGCGGTATACAGCCGCCCCAGCCATCATTTGTTGGTGCTCCAGTACCTACACAGCCACAAGCAGCACCAGTGGCACAAAATAACAGCTCGAGTGCTTCTAGTAACATTGACTTCCTGTTCGATTTGGGACCAAGAAATAACGATTCTGCTCCACTTCAGCCTCAGGCGGTGCAGAGTAGTTCTGACCCCTGGGGGGACTTTGCTAGTGCTGGGTAAGTGTTTGTCGGACTGGATTAATAAAATCCTATATCTGTTTTTTATGTGACTGACTCACAAAATTCTAGTGTATAGGCATGCTTGCCATCTTTTTGAAATTTTCATGGGGGAGATTATGGGTGCTCAGAAATATATACCTGAGAGAAAACAGAACACTTTTTAATGGCATCTTTGGAACTGTTCTTTCCGATGAAACCAAAAGATTTTAGAAAATACTCAATCTAGACTTGATTCACTACCATTTATGGGTAGTTTCTCCTACAGAAGAAAATTCTCCTGTTATTAGAAATACCCCCTTATGTGCTTCAAAATTATCCTATTTCAACGAGAAAATATTTCTCCTATGAATATGTTTTCTTCAACAGTTAAAATGCATAATACTGCATATATACATTTTCTTAACATAATTTGAATAAAAAATTCTAAAATCTAAGCTTAAAATTGTTTATAAATTGAAATATACTGCACACATGTATGTCGGACAAAACATTTATCTTTTACCTTCATGATCATGACCCTAGAGCCTTGTATCAAAATTTTAATTTCCCCCAAATCTGGACAAGGGTAGATTCCCCTAAAACCTAGATGAAGTTTAGCAAATTCACTGGTAAAAATGCTCTATTTTAGGTTCCAAAATGGGGAGTCTCCCTCCTAAATAGGGAGAGTTGACATGTATGTATGCGTCCTGTTCGGTTAGTTTTGATGTCTTTGTTTGGCATTAGTTTCTTACAGACACGTTGTCACCGACGTCATTCAGATCCACGATAACCTCATTTTTACGGTAGTATATCTGTGGGTAGCATGCTAAAAGGTTACTGGTAGTCTTTTGTGGGATCGATTTGTGATAACTGGTTCTCCATCATTTCTTTATTTTACAGACATATTTAAACAGTACATCTCTAACTATTTTGGTTATTATTGGTACAAATTCTGGTTAAAATGTTTTCATTCCTACAGGAGGAGGTCTGCTGAGAAGCAGTAGTGTGTGATAACCATACCCTAGGTTTGATGTTTATGATATTAAGCCCCTCCCCCTCCCCAAATTTAGTCCTTCCCATTACCATACAGCCAGCACTATAGGTATATGGAAAAAGTCAAGTTTAAAAGTTCCTTGAAATCAAAATGTTGCATCCAGGGAATCCAGAAAATCAAAAATAAAATATACGAAAAACAAAAGGGGTATATTTTTCAGTTTAAAATACAGACAGGTGCCACGTCGCAGTGGGCAAAATCATATCCAATAGAAAAAAGGCTGACTAGTGGCCTCTTATGTTATAGGAGATGGGTAAATTGTTGAAAAGGGAAGTAACTCTAATCATCTCTACCATATAGAAGAGTATGCTTCACAATTGCAATTGTGCATTGGTTCTTTTTCCTAAAATAGCAGAAACTTTGGGTAAATTTTCAAAAACATAAATATAATGGTAATCATGTTTCAATGTGATAACTTATAGATATACAAGTACTGTATTCTTACTTGTCATAAATTATAGATAAACAAAAAGATATACAAGTACTGTATTCATTGAAACTCTTCCGAAATGAGTGGTTTAGGCTCTTCAACAAGTAAATATGTTGGAATCTGTCTCAGATGGTATAATTTAAAGCATTTCCTAGCCTAGGCCTACAGTGAATACTTTCTGTCCTTTCACATTTTCATGACAGGGAAGTCATGTGGAAAAGTCTTTGAATATAAAAACTTTCTACAATAACCCCTATTTGACAAAACAATAGTAAAATGATGCCACAGTTTATGCTGTTCTATGTGATGAATTTATTAAGTTTGATAAAAAAAAAATACCAAGTGGGGGATTCAGTAGATTTCTGACAGATGACACGTAATTAAGAAATGTCTTGCATGTCATTTGCAGACACAAATATACCCCCTCCCGACACAGAATCTTCCTGTTCCTTTTCTTCTCAACATACACACACCCTGTCAAAAACACTCACTAAAAACAATCCTGATCTACACTTACCTCCCACACACTGTCCCAACTCCCGTCCCCTACATGTATTTTTTATGTATCTATATAGCATTTTACTAAGTAATCAGATGATCACATGTAAAGTCATGTACCGTAGAGCAGGGTATTTCCGTGGAGATGTTATTTTTTGTGATTTTGCGGGTCTATAATGTGACATTAAGAGTAATGATGTTTAAAAATAGATTATATTGACATCTAATTGTTTTGTTGATGATTTGTTTAAAAAATACATGTATTGTTGTTGCTCAATATGCTGTTATTAGCCGCGGCCCATTCGTCGGGCTATTTGCCACTATATATGCAAGAGTGTCTATAGTCTCTGTGCTAAAACACAGCAAAAATGTAGTTCCTTCACATGTGTAGATCTCGAAATTATAATCTGTGTAATTTTCATATTTTTGGTCAAAATCGTGAAAAGCGAAGCCTGCGTAAAAAAACTGCGATATGGTACCTACAGTAGGCAAGATAATTAAGTTGTATACAGGTTTATATACAGACAGATCGCTAGATGTATTCATATACATGACAAACATGCCGTTTTCAACTCAAGTGTTCTGACTGTTAATGTCAATTTTGCTTTTCCTGGTTTAAGCATCTCATCCCCTTTGCAGTATTTCATTGACTTATCTTAAATAAAAGTGTTATCATGGCTATTTTTTGAGAATTTCGGAACGTTCCAGAGTCATTCTAAATTTCTCTAAATACTATTAACTAAGACTTTAATTAGGTTGAATAAAGTAGTACATGTATAATTTCTAGAATATGAGATATCTGTACTGACAAATGTTATCCTACGTGATTTACATGACGTGGATGCTGAAGGGATATTGTATGGTACTTTATGATCAAGGCCTGATTATAAGCTCTATGAGAAGTAACACAGATTCATAATAGAATTTATTTCCCTTCCAAAAAAATGGAATTTATAACACATGTTTATTCAGAATTTTCATAATAACGTTCATTTGAAGAAAATTAACAATTTGTTGATTGTAAGACAATAATGAAGCAATTTTGAATATGTGTGTTCTTGAATTAGGCTTTGATTGAACTCAGGTCTGTTGGAGGGTGTTATTTGGTATTGGCAAATGTTTCCAGCTATTTGATTTTCACACTTGTCCTCCATAGTGAGGTCATATCCAACTTTGTGGCAAACATCAGTACCGTTCACCTTGCATATAATTTCTAATGTGAATGATGAAATGGACACGCAGCAAAATTAAATGAAGAGTGAAGTTTTCATTGGCTAGAAGTTTTGTGGTATATAGTATGGGTTTGTGACATATATGTACAACTGAGGTTACATGATTCAACCCTGAAGACACATTTGAACTGTGATTGTGATTTTACTAAATGTGTTAATTCCTATTAAAATAATAATGAAGGATTAGTGACATACAGAAATTGACCATGTACTTTCCATATGATCAATCAAAATATAGATAGTTGATTAATTTAACTAACATGTCAGTATTTTCTGGCCTCTGAGATACTTTGTTGGTCAATCCTAAAAATGTCGAAACTCATTCATCCCTACATTTTTAAACTGGACTTGCCCAGTCTTTGATTTGGTAAGGTTCAAATGTGACTTTAGGGGTGAATGGGTTAGCCTTCATTTAAACATGTATATGTCCAGGTAGATAGCTGGTTTCTGGTTGTACCTGATGTATCTGTTGAGGGTGGAGCCCTGGCACTGGTTCACTAAAGCCTCTTAAATTCTTCTGGTATGACCTACCAGCGATCTTCGGGGACATTTTGTCACGTGAAACTGACTCCTCTAGGTCATGTGATAGACCTTGGTAAAGACCACTCACACTTGTGAACTGCTCCAACATATTGCTGAAATCTAGTTGAAAGCTTTTGCTTTTATCCTAAATAGGTTTCTTCTTTGACATTATCACTATGACAGAATCAGGAAGCAACATTCGGCTGATCATATAATATCCTCTCTAGATACGGGAACCTACGGTCCAATCTCTAAAATAAAATAAAATATATCAGCCATTGGCATTGAGCTTAAATTTCAAAATAAAAATATCGACCGTTGAGCTATATAGAAATATAATTGGTTCCAGGAGTTAGAATTATAGTAGTTTGATTACTTATTCATCTGTTTTTGTTTACAGGTCAGCCGAAGACAACAGCTGGGTCCAGTTCTAGTGACCTATCAGACAATTTAATGTAACGTAGTGCTGAGATTAGGATTAGTTTACATGTACCGGCTGTTCATCCACCATCATCGTCATCTCCACGACACTTATACTCATCAACATTTGACCTCATTAATCAGGTCATGATGATCTTTGACCTTTGACCTGAAATAAAATGAACAGGATATGTGGTGTTTGTGACCTTTGACCTGAAATAAAATGAACAGGATATGTGGTGTTTGACCTATGAATACATTTTAACAGTATATTCAAATTAAATTGTTATTTTGATTTACTGAAAAGAAAATGTCTGTCAATGTTGGAGCATTAAACTGTATTTATGTACAAAATGATATATTTACAATCATCATTACTTGGCCATATACCGTTATATATAAAGGTCGTAATATTTTGAAGGTCATTGACACTCTGAGGATATTTACATTGTGAAGGTCACCATTACAGTATAAATATCATTACATTAGGAGTCATCACAGTGTAAAAATCCTCACATGTTGAAGGTCATTCTTTCTGAAGGGCCGATCCTCACATGTTGAAGGTCATTCTTTCTGAAGGGCCGATCCTTACATGTTGAAGGTCGTTCTTTCTAAAGGGCATTCCTCTGTGAAGGACATAACATTGTGGCAATACTCTCTGGTTATTTTAATACATTGTAACTATGAACCTCAGAGACAATTGACCTTGATATAATGTCAAGGTCAAATGTATATTTGTGGAGCCTCATAAGTTCGTACAAATTGGCAAGGAAACATTTTTGTAGAATTTCAATCATACGGTCCTTTAATTAAATGTCTCCTTGACCAGTGTTGGTCAAAACTTCTCCCTGACCAATGTTGTTGGTCAAAACTTCTCCCTGACCAGTGTTGTGTTACCTGCGAATCAAAGGTGAGATATAGAGATCACTGTGTTGTCATCAGCTTCATCTACAGAAATGGTGTGATAAATCTCAAAGAAACACTTTGATTTTCATGATACTTCCTATACGTAGTTTTATTTTGACCAAAGTCTGAAAATCAACATGGCCGACAGCAGAGTCGGGCCACACATCTGTTTCCATGGGGAGTTCTTGTTGTGTGGTATTATTGTTGATAGCCAGACTAAGGAATAGATGATCCAGACCAAAATATCTATGTTATGATTTGTCGGTTGTGTTATATAGATTATTTCATAGAGGTGCATCATCGTTGAAAAAACAGGGGCCTGCATCTGTAAAATATGCAAAATATCACAATGGGAAAGGGTTTATTAAGACCAAAATAGTGTTCTAGTAAATATTCGTAAAAAGTTACGCAAGTTCTAGTATAAGGAGAGAGTACTGTGTATCAGGCGTTTTATTCTTTGATGCAAAGTTTTTGAATATGTTTAAAATCAAATTTATGTACCACATGACATGTATTTCAATTTTCAATTTTCACATGTTTATGTCTACGGTAACGTTATTATGTGACTGTGTGGTATTTTTCATTATTTGGTCAAAAGTTTGTGTGCTACTTTTTGCAATTTCACAAAATCAAAAACAAAAAAATAAAATTTGCTTATAAAGATTAAGATGCTTTTTGCAAAAAATGCTTGATATACAATATTTTCTGTTTGAACAACTTGGATTGGTGTAATTTTACTTGACAGTTTCCAGAGTGTTTTATTCCTACCTCAATGAGGAAATTCCGTAAATATTACTGAGACAGTGCTGGCCCTGATCACAATTCATTGAAATTACCCAGAATATAATAAAATCCCCCTGTGTGTTATGTGTTGTTGTTTATAAATAAATTGAATGAAGAAATAATTAAACTCTGATAAATTTAGTATTGTAAATATATATATAATGTATAGAAATATGTGTAAGGCTAGGTGTCTCATAGTAACATTACATAAGACTGTATAGACATTAATGATACTGCTCTCATTTACATTTATGCGTGTGTGCGTGTGCATGTGGCAATGTGTGTGAGCATATGTGCATGCATGTTTGTGTACGTGTATGAAGTGTCAAGGGCGGTAGATCAGATGCACATTCATTGCTCATTCATCTTTATAGAATATTTAAACTATAGTGTTAATTCCAAACAGTGTTGTGGTGTCCGTGTAATGTGTAGCTATATAGTGTATGGTGGGTGACTACCCCCAAAGGTTTATAGAAAGCATAATGTTCCAGTCTCTGCTGCTTCAAACTTCATTAGCCTAGAAAATCATTATGAAGACTATGAAACCATGATATAACAAGTTACAATAAAAGATCAATGATATCGTTATTGTTACTTGTAACACTGAGAAGGAAGCAACCAGGCTTAAGATTAAAAAAGAGTCGCCTCAAAATACATTTCCAAAGTAAAAGTCACAAAATTTGATAAATAGTGTTATTAGGTAATGAAGTTTTGGGTGGATAAGATCTAATTAGATGTGATTTATAAAAACAGGAGCTTTATAAGTTTAGACAGGTGTTTGTAGAAACTACAGAGAAAATAGAAATATTTGAGATAGAGTGAAGGTTTAATTGTGAGACTGTAGATAGGTAAATGAGAGTTTTGATTAGATATCGGGGAGAGGGATTTTGATTGAATACTTGTATTAGAGATTTTAATTGGATATTTGGGAGAGCGTTTCAATTGGATATTTGGGGAGAAGAGAGTTTTGATTGGGCATTTGGGAGAGTGATTTGATTGGATATTTGGGAGGAGAGTGATTTGATTGGATAATTGGAGAGGAAAGAGTTTTGATTGGATATTTGGAGAGGGATTTAATTGGATATTTGGGAGAGAGTTTTGAGGTTTGTTTCTGTGAGGTTGTGCATTATATGTCTATTGAATTTTATTTCTTTTGTAAATTCTTTGAAATGTGTACAGTTTCATTTTCAAATAAAAAGAAATATATGTACTAGATTTCATTTTAAGAGATTTGTTAATTTAATTGCTGTATATTAGACATAAACAGATGAGTTTATGACTAATTTATCAGGTATAAAGGTACAGCTATTTGTTGCGTATTTTTCCTGCTGAAAGTGACATTTGATTTGATCTCAACTCTTCAAAAGTCATTAAAGCCATATTAATATGGACTCTTATTGTATAATTTACAAGATTGAAGGTTTTTAATTGTTGGAACCATATATAACAGCTGTGTGCCATCAGGGATAAATAAAACTTTTTTTGTGAATTTCAAAGTTGATCACAGAAACAAAATTTAAATTTAAATCTGTATCAGTTTAAATGGCTTCATAATACATGTACATTTGTATTAACAAAACTTGATCAAGGACTATTTCTCTATCATATGTCTTTGATGCTACTTTTAAAACATTTTTCTTTTTTCATTATCAGCCTTGAAAATAAACTTAACTGTTATGAAAGAAAAATAAATGAGGCTGTGTATGTGAATTAAATCTGACCCCAAAAACGTACCTGTGCACTATACCCAAGTGTGCACTATACCCGCAAATTTACGGTAGTTTTACAGTGTAAGATTTTGGAAGGCGTTCATGTGCACATAGTATTACCAAGTGGGCATGATCTGTTTTCCAGTAATCCGTGGTTGCTAATGAAATACGTGTCACATCGCTGAAACATTTTATTTGCTAAATTGCTTTTAATGCTGGTACGTTTCGATGCTACACACATTGCTATATGCCGTTCATTACCTGAATTGTAAAGAATATTTTGTATATAACGGGCCTGAAACATACCATACTTTTGACCAAAATTTACTTGCTAAAACAGTATTACTGCTCAACTTATTGGCAGGTTTTACCCATATTCGCTGCAAGATCCAATTTCTATGATCATCCACCGTAAAATTTGTTTTATTTACTGATTTGTTTTATTTACTGAGCAAGAGCTAGTTCCTTGATAAATTCAGTTCCCTTCAGAAAATGTATAGCAATACCTGACAATGAGGCCAAACGGATAAATATGTATGTTTCATGTATCTTGACCTACCCTAATTTGCTGCCGACCCTAGAAAATGTATCCCCTACCTGTCTCTAAGATTTATTAATTACCCAGCTCACAGCCACTTCTCCAAATGCACTTTCTTCCTGTTCTGGGAGTCTGACCCTAATAGCCATTGTAATGTGTGGAAAGGATTTATAAAATTTGATATAAAGCATAGTATTGCTCCATAAAAATGAAAAATTTAAAGTAAAATAAAATTATTTGCCAACTGACCTACCCTATTCATTTTCAGGTGTGTAACCTGAAAGACATGTTTTTGGCCTGATACATTTAGTTTTTGTAACATTTTTTGCATTTTTTTTTCTTTCTTAATATGACATTGTGTATTAGCAAAAACAAACTGTATGATCAATACATAACTTTGCAAAACAAGATATCCCAATACTAAGTAAATAGATTCTGAAAATAATGACGCAATAATTTTTACATTTTACATGAAAATTTGCCCAGATTTTATGTTCAAAATTGAGCACAGTGTATATAACCACGGACTTAGATAGTAATCTAATTCCGTGATATAACATTCAAGTTTTATGTTGATATTTTATTCCTTTTGTATATTATTTTTACCCTTTCACCACTGTAGACCATAATTAACTCATCCAGATCAATGCATGGTAGAGTCTACTAAAGTTACATAGGGGTGAAAGCGTCAAGTTCATCTCTTTACTGATGCAATAGTGTTCTTATAAAGTATGTATCAGGTCATTGTGACTTTATTTGAAAAAAATTGTATCTACTATATACAATTTATTTAAAGGAGTTGTGACATTTATCTGCAATGGGAAGCTATGCATTAGCTGCTAATTTGATATGACTGAGATTTGAGAGAGAGAAAGAGAGAGAGAGAGAGATGAATACCTGTTAATATATTGAACATACCTGTACGTATTGTGAATAAAAGATAATCATTCCAACCCTTAGTCTGATTGGTGTTTATTTTGATAAAATAACACATCTTTTTATATACTGTACTTACTACATTGTATATAAAAACAGAGTGTAATATGCTAGCAGGCTGTCCATCTGGCCATCTGTCTATCAATATGTTTACATTGTTTTATGAGCACAACTTATCAAACAGTTTTCAACAGATCATATAAGGATGAGCATATCATAAAATAGGGATACTTTAGTAAATTTAAGATCACTTACATCCTCGATAATAACGCTCACTTTAATTAGCTCTCTGTGAACTAACCCCTGGAGTATCCTGATGGGTCACTCATGACCATTTTTTAATCCACCAGCACATTTGAACATTGTGACTTCAATTCAAACAGATCTTTATCAAATCTTCTGGCATTTGATATGTTCAAAGTGAAACATAATCACATAAATATTTTGAAATGATGCAGTAAATTTAGCAACAGATGCGGCCGTTTCTTTTTCAATACATTTTGAACCTTATCACATAAATCAAAAATGGGCAAAGGGAGGCAATCCCTGCAACTTAAATGCAATGTAGTTTTTGCTTGTTACTTGCAATATTTTGTTACAAGACATCTTGAGCTACAACACTTTGTGCTGTCAAAAAAATGCTTGAAATTCTGTTTGAAAATGCTATTGTTGAAAACTTGTGTTCCAAATATAGGAATCATTTACGAGTCAGTCTTTAACTCATTCACCCCTGAAATTCCATAATGAACTATTCCAACCATTGAATTGGAAGAGTTCAAATGTTTTTTCAGGGGTGAAAGACTTAAATTACCACAGAATTTTACTCTTTCCAATTTTCATTAATTTCAACAATGTATTACAGGATATAAAACTATCTGTGTCATGCAGTGCTCTTGTTAAGAGGGGAAGGGGGGGGGGGGCGTCTTCCATTAGACGAACAGAAAACAGAAAGAGGATGTTGTCATAGATGAGGAACAAACACCCTTATAAAGATGCACGCAACTTGTCAAAGCTGATTGTCGAAATGATCGAGTTGAGTAGGTCATAACTATATAGCTCTGTTGAGAAAGTAGCTGTTTCATTCATTTTAATATCTACATGATACAAAAGACATTAAGACATTTTCTGTATTTTATTCAATAGGTGCATTTAATAAATTAAACTGTATTTATTTATTTTACAACAATTATTGCGAAAAATGTTATATCAATTGATAGTAATCACTCTTTTTGCCCCGGATCGTAGCGCAGTAAGTCTTCACATTTAACATTGATTTCCGCGCTAATCATGCGTACGTTACAAGGAATTTGAAATTGTATACAATATTAGCAATCAGGGACCTGTTTCTTTTTCAAGCTACTGTGTTGGTGAAATCTTGTACATTTGTAGGTATAGGTTGCTTGTGATCAATGTAAAGAACTAGACACTTCGTGTTTCAGAAACACATTAAATTGAAACCAAGTCCGGGATCGGAACAGCGCATGCATCCTGAATACAAACGGCTATTATCATGTTAGTTTTAAAATAATGAAATTATTTATTTATTGTATGTGATGCAGTTTGTTTTTAGTTATAGCTACAATGTAAGAAAGAGAGAGAGAGAGAGATACACAAATATTTTAGCGGGGAAACATTTGCTAAAATATCGTATCCAATCACACACACTTTCGTTTTTTTTTTTTTTTTTTTTTTTTTTTTTTTTTGTAATATTAAAGATGTCCACTTTAGATCAGAACCTGGAAACAAGCTATGGTGTGTTGATCATCAAAAGTCAGGTCATTATCAAGGCCAGTCGGATTATCAACAGCTAAGGTGATTGTAAAGGCCAGCTGGATACTCAACAGTCAAGGTCATTATCAAGGCCAGCTGGATTATCAACAGTCAAGGTCATTATCAAGGCCAGCCAGATACTCAACAGTCAAGGTCATTATCAAGGCCAGCCAGATACTTAATAGTCAAGGTCATTATCAAGGCCAGCCGGATACTCAACAGTCAAGGTCATTATCAAGGCCAGCCGGATATTCAACAGTCAAGGTCATTATCAAGGCCAGCTGGATTATCAACAGCCAAGGTCATTATCAAGGCCAGTCAGATACAGTTTAAAGAGGATGGTCTTTACAAATCGCCTGTCCGTTCACATCCAGAAGTCTGAAAATCTCTGAAATTTCACAATTAGATACATTTTTATATATGAAATGTTCAAAAGGGGCATAACAAATCAAGGTCAAGATCACTGTTGTTTGAAATAGAAAGGGATATAAGGAATACTTCAGGTTTTAATCAAATTTAGTATATAGATGTATTATGACACAGTGCAAACTGGACAGAGACCGTCATTTACCCTGTGGACAAGAAACAATAAAGTTGCCTTTAACTGACTTCTGATTTAGTCAGGTCAACATTAAGATATTTTCCAGTTTTAATCAAAAGAATGCATGCAAGTGAAAAGTGATATTGTAGCTGACTGCTTCGACTTTCGTTTTCCTGTAGGCTAAGATGATTACCATACCCAGGCTTCTGATTTATTGAATTTTCATATATTTTCTGATGTCATCTTTGATACTACACTGCAAACTCAATTACACTTTCCCATTTTGTATCATTTACGACTGTATGGGGGAACAGTGTTATGGCCGCCGTTACAACTAGAACTTATTTACTGTAAAGGTGGACATTTTCGCGGTGTGGAAATATTAGCAGTTTTATGCTTTGAGTAAATTAATGCAAAATTATCCACAAGCGAATATATTTATTAATATATTATTAAGATTACAGAAACACAGAATATAGAGAGTGCAGAACCATTGACATCGCGAATATGTTCACACCACAAGCAGTTTTAAGAGTCGCAACGCTGACATTTCCACGTGGGAAACCTTATAATTTCATAGTACGTATATCTTAATTACATTTAGTGCATTTGTATTATTTACCGTTATTATCATCTTTGAAAGATACTTATCGACTAAACTGAAAATGTATTAAAAAACAAGACAGTTTCCATCCCACCCTTACCCCAACAATAACACACACACACAGCGGATATTTGCTTCATTTAGTTTAATCATTAATATTTCTATCATAAACTATTCTCCAATACCATATGTGTACAGAGACATATAAAGCCATGTAGGTAGTATACGTCTCTGATGTGTAACCATGTCATTTTCATGCTTATTGAAGGTTTGATATTTATATTTCTGGTTCATGATTTTTATTTTCTATAGATAGTCGTCTTCATCTGTAAAACTTACAATCTAATTTACAATAGGTAGAGCAGAATTATATATTTTTTTCTTTAAAACCCCAAGACATTTCAATTCTCGCGCTATCCCGCAGCAAATGCACGTGCTGGATGGGAAACGCTATTTCCGTGCGTGCGAAGTTACAATCAGGTGAGCTTTATGAACTGTCAATCAAATAAATAGTATTTGTAAATACACAGTTAAATCTGGCTCGGATTATGGACGCATGGCATGATAAATATCTCAAGAATGGGCGTGAAGACAGTGCGGATCGATGTACCGGTAAGGATGTACATTGTACATTATATTGGGGACGACGATGACATTTGTTTACATTTTTATTTATTTTGCCGATATGTTTGTTGATTTTAGAGATCCCCGTGATTATGCTCAACAAAGGTGGTAGATCATTTATCAACCAAGTTTTAGAAAAAAATAGCATTCATAGAATTAGGGAATGTCCCGTGTATATATATGTTGACGTAATGTTTTTTTTTATTGAAAGCTGGTGCTGTCGGCAATCCAATGATCAAATTACTGCACAGGTACACACAAATACGTCGTTACACAGGTAGGCCAAGGTAGCTTATAATTAGTAGCCTGAATTTCCTCTGGCCCCGACACCAGATTTAGAGACATTTTGACAGATACTAATAAGCACCAGACATCTTACATATGTAGCTCGAGTTTCCTCTGGACACGTCACCAGACTTAAACATTTTGATAGATACTAATAAGCACCAGACATCTTAGCTCGAGTTTCCTCTGGACACGTCACCAGTAAGTAGCCTGAGTTTCCTCTGGCCCCGACACCAGACTTAGAGACATTTTGACAGATAGATGCATGTCTGGTGTCAGGACCAGAGGAAAGTCGGGCTACAGAAATCTATCTGATGAAATGTCTTATGTCTAGTGTCCAGAGGAAACTCGAGCTAAAAAGTTCAATAACAACCTATGACAAGGTCTGTGATGATATTTAACCCTTTCACCAGTGTAGACCATACTAGACTCGTCCATATCAATACATGGGAGAGTCTACTAAAGTTACTTAGGGGTGAAAGGGTTAAAGATCCTTGTACCACTGCCTATAATACTAAGTGTTGGTAACTGTTTTATACGCCATGACTGTAGTTTTGATTAATCATTTCAGAAAAGAAAACCATACTGTAACGGGATTTTATGGGAAAAAACAAAAATTTATATGGGAAAAACCCCCAGCAGAACTAGACTGGCTTCCAAAATCTGGGCTTGGGGATGTTATACCATCGCTCTAATAATAGGGGCCATGGTGGCCAAGTGGTTAAGGCGTCTGATATTCTGCTACCACTAGACCTCCACCACTGAGTTGTGGGTTTGAGATCTACGTGGGGCAGTTGCCAGGTATTGGCTGTAGGTCGGTGGGTTTTCTCTGGGAGCTCAGGCTTTCCTCCACCACCAAAACCTGGCACATCCTCAAATGACCATAGCTGTTAATAGGACGGAAAACACAAACAAACCATCACTCTAATTAACCAATGGAACTAGCTGGTCAGCGGAAGTGTCCTTGCCAAACTGTGCTACAGTTACATCTAAACGGAAGTTAAGGAGAGGTTACTGTATATAGGAAAATCCACAGTGAAGTAGGACAGGGACGGAAGTTAAGGGGAGGTTACTGTATATAGGGAAATCCACAGTGAAGTAGGACAGGGATACTTAAGGTTGTTAAGTGGAGGTTACTGTATATAGGGAAATCCACAGTGAAGTAGGACAGGGATACTTAAGGTTGTTAAGTGGAGGTTACTGTATATAGGGAAATCCACAGTGAAGTAGGACAGGGATACTTAAGGTTGTTAATTTGAGGTTACTGTATATAGGGAAATCCACAGTGCAGTAGGACAGGAACGGTAGTTAAGGGGAGGTTACTGTATATAGGGAAATCCACAGTGCAGTAGGACAGGAACGGTAGTTAAGGGGAGGTTACTGTATATAGGGAAATCCACAGTGCAGTAGGACAGAGATACTTAAGGTTGTTAAGTGGAGGTTACTGTATATAGGGAAATCCACAGTGCAGTAGGACAGGAACGGTAGTTAAGGGGAGGTTACTGTATATAGGGAAAACCACAGTGTAGTGGGACAGGGACGGAAGTTAAGGGGAGGTTACTGTATATAGGAAAATCCACAGTGCAGTAGGACAGGGATACTTAAACAGATCTAGACTGATGATAAGATGTTAAATCTTTTCCAAAATTAGATTTTCCTTTAAAAATATACAATTTATGAGTATCACTTGGTCAAATATGATAAAATAATTTTGACAGGAAACATTCTACTTAACTGATATGCACATGTAATACTTTATACTAGACTGACGTCATGATCAAGCTGTTGATAATCTTACTGATTGTATGGGGTACAACTAGATAGCCTATGTAAACAAACAATGGGGGTGACTAGGGGCACTATTAACAGTAGGTGAACAATAGAAGATAATTGTATTTACATGTACATATTCATATTACGGAAATTGTATTTTAAAAGCAATAGTGCAATCTTCATGAATATGTGACAGATTTCATCTGTGCATAGGATTATGGTCACCTACTATAGCTATGGACTAGAGGGAGTTTCCCTATAGTTATAGGAGGAGCGACTGACTGGAAACCCGGGGATCACAGTTTGATCCCTGGTGTATTTTATAGCTACAAATATACAAACATATGGATAAAATTTCAAGAAAGTGGAACTTCACTAAACTGATTTTGGAGATAAATGTAAGTGCATATTTTTTGTATCATTGGTATGAATTACCTAGAACTTTATTTGATAATAGCCCCATTGTTAATTTTTCTGCAGTATATTTCCTTAGAAGAGATAACTCCAATTTGGACAGAAAGTTATACAGTATTAATTGCCACTGTAATTTGATATGAAGATGGCCATGTTTCTATTACTACATTTCGGGACAGAAAAATCGATTCAAATTTTTATACTGTGCACTAACACTGTTTACATGAAATGCATTGGTAATTTTATAAAAAGAAACAATTCCTAGACTTCATTTTGATGAGCTCTCCGGTATTTTATTTATTTATGATAGATTTACCATTTACCCTAAAATTTGGATCAGCTCCCTACAAGAAAGAGAGAGTGCTCCCCCCCTCCCCCCCCCCTCACCATCAATCTGTTCCTGTTTCATTATCTAGAAATATGACTAATTTGTTGACCTAAAAGACAGAAGCATGCATGGTGATGACCCGGACTGAAGGTTGACAAAGAAGTTAAGGATAAAAGATAAATATTTAATAAGAGTTTCTTGGCACTACTTTCCGATCAATAATAAAAACATCAGAAGCGTAAATAATTTTACACAAATTCAAATATTTGACCTCAATATTATTATCTGGTCATTCATGCTAAGTTGAGATGTGGATGTCCGACTAATTAGGATCACTAATGGTCAATACTGACCAGTGATCAGCGGGACTCCTTTTAAGTATGGCCGGTCAGTCTCTTTATGGTGAAGAAAAATTATTTATTGAAGAGATGATAGATTCTCCAATACAGGATTGTGACTTCAACCATAGAATTAGCATTACAATGAATGGTTATTCTGGAGTGGACCATTCACAGCTGTATTGACCATTTTAATGGTTATTTGTAGACCGGATTATAGGGGTGGTGATCAATTTTGGACACCTGCACGCGACTGAGAACGATGCATATTGTCCGGCCGTTCACACCTGTCATCAACGCATTCAATAGACAGATTTCATTTTCTCCTGCATTAAGCCAGACCATTCAGACTCATTTGTAAGGCTTGTTTCAATTTTGATGATGTGTACAATGCGTCGGTGAAAACATATAAAGTACAATGAAATTGATGCTTTCTTTAAAAGCAAAGAAGTCGGAATAATGTTATGATTACAGATGCAGGCTTCAAGTAAAATCTTCAAGAAAGTGAGAGACTAAAATATGAACATATTTTACCTTTTTTTCAACACTATAGAATGTCCCAAGTGAGTTTTTTTTTGGTCTTACAAAATCAGAATTTTCTTTTGTTGTCTCGTTAATTCAAAGTAAACCAGCAAAGATTCAGAGGTAAAAGTATTTTGTTTTGAAAAGCAAAAAACGAACCCACTGATCAATTCTTTTCAACATCTCTTTTTGATTTTGTAGATGACTAAAGGGAGGTTACTCTACTCACCCTGAATAACAGAGCAGTGAGATGGCAGAAACAAGTATGTAAGTACAATCAGCTTGTGTATGTCTGTCTAGGTATTATACAATGGTGGACTATTTTCATTTTGAGAAGATTGTTTTGATGTATGCATGATTCATTACAGTCGGTAGTTTGTTATGTGAACATAAATCAAGTTGTGGAATTCCATCTTGAGCTTCATTTTCTGATTGCAGCTGCCCTATAGATTATCCATATTCTTACTTGTATGAGTCTGTTAAGAACGATATTTCTAATAAACAGATTCAATGTATTGTAGAATACTAAAAGTACCAAAACTGTGGCAATATCACAGCAAATCTGTGATTCCGACATCATTTTCCATTAAATGTTGTGATTTCATTTCCATGCAAGTCCTTAAATGACCTTAGCTGTTGATGGGATGTTAAAGCTTGTACAATCAATCAATCAATCATTTTCATGCATTATTGTTGCATGCTTGTCTTGTCAATTATGTCAATTATGTATTTAATTTCTTTGGTAGATGAAATGAGTTACATTAATTTTGGTTGTTCATTGAGATTCAACTTGAGCAGGAATGGAAATGTTAAACTATGAAAGATAGTTGTTCTTTTTAAAATTGTTAGTCAGTACAGTAGTCTGCACATTAAATCAATGATTTATGTGACTGATTTTTCTACCTAATTACCACAGGGGCCTCTGCCTTGTGACTTTGGGAAAATATCACACACAAGTACAAGCATGTTTTTTGGGAAAATAAGATGATTTTTGCATTCATTTTGGAAAAATACATCAGAAATATTTCAGAAGAATTAGGGATCTTTACCCTAGTGGTGGGGTCAATGCCATATGGCTGTTCTCTGTATGATTTTGTTATGAAATTTTTGGGAACACGATTATGCAGGTACTGAAATATTAAATATGAAGAAATGAGTTATTTCACACAAATGTCAAGTATTTAGGTCATGATACAGGTCATTGGGTCATCACTACATGTGTTTTATTATAATTTTATTATTAAATATGTTTGGTCAAAGAAGGTAAATGAGATTACCATATCACACTATGGTAAGTAGAACGATATTATTAACTTAACTACCAGGGCAGTATGATAGTTTGTCATAGTCTGATGTTACAGTGCAGTATAAATCATGTTCTTGTATGTTGTCTCCTATGCTTCATGTAATGGTAATTCTAAAATAATGTCAGTACATCTCACTTTATTTTTCCATTGTAAAGTTCCAATATGATATATCGACTGCACACAAGCAAGAATCATCACAACATTTTCACATTTCAAACAGAAATTATTCAAGTTTTCCTGTCATTCTTTCACAGTCCAGTCATGTTGTTACATCATTAGTCAGAATTTTGAGTAGAAATTCCAGTTTATGATTGTTCAGTCACTTATCAAAAACGACAACCCTAGGGAAAATATTAGCATGTTCTTTCTAAAACGAGCAGTTCCATCTTTGGTTAACAAAATGTAAACCAACAGAAACCATCCAAAGTGATAAAAAACATATTTTATTCATTTTTAATTAAGAATGAAACGGTATGGATTAAAAATCATAAACATTTTTTGAAAGCTTCCATTTTGCTTTCAAACTTACTCTTCAAGAAGTGCTACCCAACATCATAGAATACCTTGTATATTAGGAATATGCATTTTAATCCTCAAATTCAAAATTATAAAGCAGTGTATTACAACAGCTTTCTGAGAAAATTAAAATATTGAAATTCCTCCAGTCAGACTTGCTTCCAAACTCAGTGTATTATCATGATCAACATTCATTGTTCTGTTGGTGAGTTGGAGGATCAGTGAAAACCCAAGATATCCCTTCATTAATGCTTTTGGCAGAAAATTAATCTTTGCGTTTTCTCCGTAGAAATCATTCTGTCATCAAGGGAATTACGATCTCAGGATATCAGTAAATCATTACGTTATATTACTGTGATGCTTGGGTGAAAAATGGGATAATTATTGGCCTGCCAACTTTAAGAAGATTTGTGTAATATTGGTCTTCATTGATAGAATGATAAAAGCTTCCAACTGCCAAAATCTGAAACCATACAATGGAAACTTTATTTTGCAGCTTGACTATAGTTTTGAAAAAAAAATCTGAAAAGAAAAAGAAACCTTGTGGGACTTTTTATTAAAAAATAATAGAGATGAAATAAGTAAAAATTAATCAACAGTATTGTTCTGAGTGTAAAAAACCATCGTGGCTAAACCGGAATTTAGACCCTGGATCTCAGATTGTTACACTGTTGTTCTTATTGACTGATCTACCTTTTCATCAGAAGTGTCCTGGACCAAGTGTGCTACAGTTATGCAAAACGGAATTAAGGAGAGGTTACTGTATATATAAAAATATACAGTGCAGTGGGGCAGGGATCCTTAAAGTAATGTGGTAGACTAATAGAGTCTCTCACCCTCTTTGGAGTGAGAAAGGGGAATCTCAATTCGAGGGGGAAGATTCTTAAGCCTCATGTTTGGCAACCCTGAGGGTTGAGATTCCCCTATCTCACCAACAAGCGGGTGAATGATTCTTTTTCTCTTACCCAGTTCTCCCATTGTGTATCATATACACAATGTAATGTTAACGTTACATGCTAAATTCAGGGTTGACCTGTCGTTGATGGATTGTTGACGTGACGTCATTGTAATTTTGAAGTGACGTCATACCATTGTTATGAATAAGGGAATCCCCCCCGTCTCAACCCTAGGATGAGACAAGGAAATCTCACACCGGTAAAAGTGCGGATACACCTGTCCAGGGTAAGAGAAAGACTTTTCTCCATCCTGGATACTCCAAGGGTAACGCTCATTTTCACTCTGTACCCCTGGAATATGTCCTAGCAAAATCGAAGGCTCAGTGTACACATGTGCACCACCTTGTGGATGAGACAAGAAGACTAGTTTGATTCTTTGATGTACATCAAACAATTCTCGCGGTCATGTAATGTTAAAATTTACTGGCTTTGTCGCTCCTCTGTAATCTTAAAAGGACATGTATCAGCCTAGTGATTGGTCAGGTTTTCTTACCTGACACCAATTAAATAGCTAGCTGCATGCCTTGGTTTTGCTATGACATATTCCAGGAGTGCAGAGAGCGAAAGTGAGCGTAACCCCTGGAGTTTCAAGGATGTCTATTCTCCAGTGAAATTACAACAATAATATGGTCTTCATTATGGCCGTAACTTTATATTGGAATATCAATATGTGGTTTGAAATTTTCCAGATAATTCATTATGATAATTACCAAAGGGAACATCTGTTGTTCTGTTTTCTATATTTAATTACGAAAAAAAAACAATAAAAAAATACATACATTTTTAGTTACTCATGATTGGAAATGAAATATAGAAAGTGTTTACCAAAATTATTATTATTAAAGGGAAAAGATACTTCTGTGATTATCAAGCGTAATTTATTTTTCAATTATCTTTCACAACAATTTGTGATTTTTTTATTGAATATTGTCGGATAAGAGGAGAAGTTCTTTTGTTTCCACTACCAGTATCTCGATACAACAGTCATTGTTCCTATAGTGCTGTTACAGATAAACGGCTCTTGTTAAACTTCCATTTTATTTTTTCATAGTTAATAAGAGTTCTGTTCCAAAAAAGATCACAATCGGACAGCCAGCATAAACACTTAGTGTATTTTTGTGAATGGTTACGCCTGCTTCACATTGTTTGCTGGAAGGCCTCGGGGGCAGGAGCCATTATAACTATAGTCATAAAAAATCTGAACTTATATTGTGGCTGTGTCTCCTAGCTCTCACTGTAACCCCCAACAGGAAACCCTGTTACTAATTATCACACTGTTCTCAGTCATAAGGAAATTGTACCAAACTCCAGCTGGGGTGTCTGTCTACTTACATTGGGGCAATATATCATTTCCAATAACTTATAATCAACATCCTTGCTATCTGTACACTGCAGGTTTATGCCAATTTCTGTATAGAAAACATTGACATTTTCCACTGATAGTGGATAAATTCAGACTATAATCTCCCCAGGTTAAATAAACAGTTGATTTATCAGTAGACCCGTATTCACAAATACTGTGATATTTTTGTCTAAGAAGTTGAACCATTTCTGATAATCCATATAAATGTATACGAAGGAATTCCATTAAGGAATTTGAGACGCTTCCATTCCTTCGTCTGATTGGAGATGGAAGTGTAGCCGACTAGGGGCTGTCAGTGCTGCTGAATGGAGTTTGCATAATATTGGCCGATACTGGTGCCGCCTAATACTGTTTTAACATGTGTGTCTCATTAAAGTAGCTTTGAGCCTTTCCCTAGTGCAGACTGGCCTTCGTCCTTCTGGAGCTGTAACGTTGGAGCCTTTCATTCACTTTGTGTGTGTAATATTGTGGTAACACATTTTAGACGTTGCAAAAAATACGATCTGTGGAAGTGTACATTGAAGTTGTGTATTCTCAATTTTTCGGATTATATTGCATCAGTTTTCTTTAAAAAAGGTAAGTATTTTTTCGATACAAAGACATGAAACTGTTTTCATCTAATATTAATTAATTTGGAGATTTTTTTTGGTGTTCTTTGAAGCGCAAAGTGTGACAGGCTGTGTGCAATGATAGAATGGCTTTGTAGTAACACTGTGGTATGTCCGTCTTACATAATAAGAAACGTGCATGATACCAAGTTTAAAATAGAGGAGATGAAGATTTTTTAGTACAGCTATAAGTTTAGTCTTGGAACTTCAAGCGGTAGTACCAGTAATTCTGGTGTCATGAAATTAATACAAAAAATCAGATAGAGAGTTACAAACAGAGATAAGACTTGCATGTGTATATATATAGTCTTCATTCAGGATTTCCTTTGGGAAAACTTTACGATTTCAAAACTGTTATGGAAATATCCAGATAACGAATATAGCTATCTTATCTTCTCAATGAGATAAGCTAAACATATTTTTAGTTTTACAACACAACTGTTTGAGTTTAAGCAGATCTTTAATCAAAACCTGACTTTGGAACTTGATATATAGAACATTCAAAGCGGCAGTGATGTTAGGCAGATTTATTTTAAGTTTGTGGGAATTGGCCTGAGATATAGATTTTGGGATGGGACTGAACAGTTTAAATATGGGGTGGGGGAACACTAGGGTTGGTAATGAATTGTATGTATGGCAATACATTTAATGCTATTTGTATTGTCTTATATTTGAATTAGTGATATCATTACCTTACTTCATTTTGAACTGGTGATATTGATATTACCTATCCAAATAGGTAGATAGCATTGAGGGTGTGATATTGTAATATGTTACAGTCTTTGAGAGGGGAGGTTGAGGATGTAAAACAATACAGTTTGTGAGGACAGGGGTGTTGACGATATTATAATATTAATACAATAGGGTTTGAGGGTGGTAGAAGATGTCATGTTATCAATACAATAGGGGGTGAGGGGGTAGAAGATGTCATGTTATCAATACAATGGGGGTGAAGGGGGTAGGCAATGTCATGTTATCAATACAATAGGGTCGAGGAGGTAGAAGATGTCATGTTATCAATACAATGGGGGTGAGGGGGTAAGCAGATGTCATGTTATCAATACAATGGGGGGTGAAGGGGGTAGGCGATGTCATGTTATCAATACAATGTGGGTGAGGGGGTTAGCAGATGTCATGTTATCAATTCAAGGGGGGTGAAGGGGGTAGGCGATGTCATGTTATCAATACAATGAGGGGTGAAGGGGGTAGGCGATGTCATGTTATCAATACAATGGGGGTGAAGGGGTAGAATATGTCATGTTATCAATACAATGGGGGGGAGGGGGTTAGCAGATGTCATGTTATCAATACAATGGGGGTGAAGGGGTAGGCGATGTCATGTTATCAATACAATAGGGGGTGAGGGGGTAGACAATGTCATGTTATCAATACAATGGGGGGGAAGGGGTAGAATAGGTCATGTTATCAATACAATGGGGGCTGAAGGGGTAGACGATGTCATGTTATCAATACAATGGGGGGGAAGGGGTAGAATATGTCATGTTAGCGATGTCATGTTATCAATACAATGGGGGGGGGGGGGTTAGAAGATGTCATGTTATCAATACAAGGGGGGGGAAGGGGGTAGGCGATGTAATGTTATCAATACAATGGGGGGGGGTGAAGGGGTAGAAGATGTCATGTTATCAATACAATGGGGGGGGGGGGAAGGGGTAGAAGATGTCATGGTATCAATATAATGGGGGTGAGGGGGTTAAAAGATGTCATGTTATCAATACAATGGGGGTGAAGGGGGTAGAAGATGTCATGTTATCAATACAATGGGGGATGAAGGGGTAGAAGATGTCATGTTATCAATACAATGGGTGATGAGGGGGTATGCAATGTCATGTTATCAATACAATGGGGGTGAGGGGGTTAGCAGATGTCATGTTATCAATACAATGGGGGGGGGGGGAAGGGGTAGAAGATGTCATGGTATCAATATAATGGGGGGGAGGGGGTTAAACGATGTCATGTTATCAATACAATGGGGGGGGGGGGAAGGGGTAGAAGATGTCCTGGTATCAATATAATGGGGGTGAGGGGGTTAGAAGATGTCATGTTATCAATACAATTGAGGAGGTTAGCAGATGTCATGTTATCAATACAATGGGGGATGAGAGGGTATGCAATGTCATGTTATCAATACAATGGGGGTGAGGGGTTAGCAGATGTCATGTTATCAATACAATGGGGGTGAAGGGGGTAGGCGATGTCATGTTATCAATATAATAGGGGGTGAGGGGGTAGACAATGTCATGTTATCAATACAATGGGGGGGAGGGGGTTAGCAGATGTCATGTTATCAATACAATGGTGGTGAAGGGGGTAGGCAATGTCATGTTATCAATACAATGGGGGTGAGGGGGTTAGCAGATGACATTTTATCAATACAAGTGGGGGTGGGGGGGTGAAGGGGTAGAAGATGTCATGTTATCAATACAATGGGGGCTGAAGGGGTAGAAGATGTCATGTTATCAATACAATGGGGGTTAGGGGGTTAAAAGATGTCATGTTATCAATACAATGGGGGTGAAGGGGGTAGAAGATGTCATGTTATCAATACAATAGGGGATGAAGGGGTTAGCAGATGTCATGTTATCAATACAATGGGGTTAGGGGGTTAGAAGATGTCTTGTTATCAATACAATAGGGGGTTGAGGGGGTTAGAAGATGTCATGATATCAATACAATGTAGGGTTGATGGGGTAGAAGATGTCATGTTATCAATACAATGGGGTGAAGGGGTAAAAGATGTCATGTTATCAATACAATGGGGGTGAGGGGGTTAGAAGATGTCATGTTATCAATACAATGGGGGTGAAGGTGGTAGAAGATGTCATGTGATCAATACAATAGGGGGTGAGAGGGTTAGCAGATGTCATGTTATCAATACAATGGGGGTGAAGGGGTAGGCGATGTCATGTTATCAATACAATAGGGGATGAGGGAGTAGAAGATGTCATGTTATCAATACAATTGGTGTGAGGGTGGTAGAAGATGTTATGTTATCAATACAATAGGGGGTGAGGGGGTAGACGATGTCATGTTATCAATACAATGGGGGGGTGAAGGGGTAGAATATGTCATGTTATCAATACAATGGGGGTGAGGGGGTAGACGATGTCTATTATCAATACAATTTGGGGTGAGGGGATAGAAGATGTCATGTTATCAATACAATAGGGGTTGAGGGGGTAGACGATGTCATGTTATCAAAACAAAGAGGGGGGGGGATGAAGGGGTAGAATATGTCATGTTTTCAATACAATGGGTGTGAGGGTGGTAGAAGATGTCATGTTTTCAATACAATAGGGGGTGAGGGGGTAGACGATGTCATGTTATCAATACAATGGGGGATGAAGGGGTAGAATATGTCATGTTATCAATACAACGATGGCGAGGGGGTATAATATGTCATGTTATCAATACAATGGGGTTGAGGGGGGTAGAAGATGTCATGTTATCAATACAATAGGGTATGAGGGGGTATTAGATGTCATGTTATCAATACAATGGGGGTGAGGGGGTTAGAAGATGTCATGTTATCAATACGATGGAGAGTGAGGTGTTAGAAGATGTCATGTTATCAATACAATGGAGGTCGAGGGGGTTAGAAGATGTCATGTTATCAATACAATAGGGGGTTGAGGGGGTAGAATATGTCATGTTATCAATAAAATGGAGGGTGGGGGTTAGAATATGTCATGTTATCAATACAATAGGGGGTTGAGGGGGTAGAAGATGTCATGTTATCAATATGATGGAGGGTGAGGGGGTTAGAAGATGTCATGTTATCAATACAAAAGGGGGTTGAGGGGGGTAGAAGCTGTCATGTTATCAATACAATGCAGTATTTGCCTGGGAGATACAACAGAGGCAATTGAGTTTGGGTAGTTTGAGATATAATTATATGTATTATCTTATAGATGGTCTGTACCTGAGGCGATCATGATGGTTAGGGATAGATGAGTTGAGGGTACAGGATGTTTTAGGGGATGAGGAAAGCAAGGGAAACAGAAGTTGAGGTTTGGAATTTAATGTTTAAGTTGATGGTGTGAACTGAGATGATCTGAGAATTATCTTGGGAACCATCGGACATGTGTATGTCTATCTGAAGTGGAGATCAACTGTCTCTGTAACTGAGATTGGTGTTAATCCTTAATTCAGAGATTAAGTCGGCCAACACATGCCATCAGTGTACTGGACGCTATAGAAAGGTCAGGCCTGATAAACATTTTATATCAAATCATTTAAATTTTGACCTATCCTAATTACGGGGCAGCCTACCAGATCGTTTTTATCGGTCATCGAGTACCAGTCACCGAGTACCATTCCTTGAGTTACTGTTATTCTTGATATTCGGTCCACTTTTCCTGAAAGGTAGAGAATCTTGATCTGTTTACTTATTAAATTATCTCATTCACCCCTACATTTTTAAAATGCACTTAAGCAGTATTTCATTTGGTGAGGTTCAAATGTGACTATTGGGATGAACAGGTTTATTTGTACCTTTGGCCATATAAAGGTTTCCCTTTTCAATAAAAACTGGTAGACTTGTTCAAATTGTACATTTATTTTGGAGACGCCCGAGTTGAAGAAATGTTAAGATTGCCGTCATTCTATCAGATAACAAAGGCTGTAAAGTGTAGTCAATGATATGTTAATTTTAGTGATGCTTTTAAAATAGTGTTAGTTTCGAATTGGACCTTATAATCATACAAGTCTGTGGCTGAATGTTTGATCATATTTGCCAATTGATTGAAATTTTAATAGGGGAAATAATTGGTGCTCAAAATAATAAACATAAATAAAAGGTGTGTATACAATGTACTCCCTAGGGAAAAATAGCACTTTTAAATGTCATCTTTTTAACTGTTCTTTCAGATGAAATCATCAGACCCTAGAAAATAGGAATAGTTTAGCAAATTCATTGGTTGAAAATATGACATTTTAGGGTACAAAATAGGGAGAATTGGCAAGTATGTTGCCTATTTCTTTCAACTGTGATGGTAAAATAATTATTTGATGTCAACCATACAGCTAGCTATAGTGGTATTGTAGTAAGAAGCTACAAGTTATATGAATGTTAATTATAACGGCAATTGAAATCTACGATCAGACCAACAGTACGCAAAATTCGTCCGTATATAGCGGCTTGACCAAGTGTAGACTACATTTGATATTGTCACGCATGACAGCTCATCACCTTCGGGCGAGTCGACCTGCTCGCTGAGCATACAGAGAAGTCAGCTCGGCAACTTTTCAAGTGCATTTTCACAACAATGTGTTCAATTTTGAATATTAAGCAATCAGAATGAAAGGACTATATATGATTTGGGCCTTTTTTGGCCCCAAAATCCATCAAAATTAAAAATCTGCAATAGACCTTTCAAACGAATGTTTCTTTAATTTTGAATACTTCCCCAGTACTATAATGTAAATATTTATTTGTGTTTTCAATTTTGGCTGCCATGGTAGCCAGATCATATTTGCATAAATTATTGAAATTTGATTATTCAGTCAATTTTGACAGGTTTTCACCTAGTTTTTCTCTTAGCTACCATAGAGCGCACTCTTGAACAAACTTTATATTTCTCCTAAAGATGTATTACAGGTGCCTACACATTATCCTTTGATATTAAGTTTGTTCAAGCATGCGCTCTATAGTTTCTAGGAGAAAAACTATGTAAAATATCCCAATATTCACTGAATATTCAAATTTTTCTAATTCATGCAAATTTGAACTTGTTACCATGGCAACAATAATTAGAAATATAAATAAACATTTTCATAATAGTATTTAGGAAGTATTCGAAATTAAAGAAACAGTCATTTCAAAGTTCATTTAAAGGTTTTGAATTTTGATGCATTTGGGGGCCAAAACAGGCCCAAACCATACACAGTCCTTTCAACAATGTAGAAATATACAAGAAGCAGACTATAAATCAACAGTTTCACTGTCAACTGGTCTTTGCAGTGCAACACATTGTCTCGTGTAACAAGCATTTGCACGCATAAAGCAACAGTCAAATTTAAATATTTGATTTTATAGATCAAGCTATCTTTTTAAATAGATAAAAACATATTTTGTTACATTTGGCATGGAAAAATAGGTATATATTCAGAATATTATGATGAAAAATATAACCCAGGATTTGAAATTGTTGAAAAAAATAATAATTGAGGCTGATATATTTTCTAACTCCGGTCATATATTTCACCTTAATACACACACATATGTTCATCATATTGATCCTGTTGCAAACAAAATCATCAGAATCAAAGATTTTTTTTCTGATACATTCATTAGTGGTGTAATACAGTCCAGAGTATTAATTCAAAGCTTCTTTTATAATTATAGACGATATGAAAGACAACGGAACAGGACATAAGTAGATCTCCACTAGCCTGATCCTCATAAACCATCGCCAGTAGTCGTTACACTTAAAACGGAATGTTAAGTAAAGAGAGTGCCCTGGTCCTTATCGTAATGGGAAGCTGTTTTACAGACGAGTATGATTGGCAATAATTACCAATAATGGAACATCTAGTCTGTGACTCAATCCTCCCTCCCACTTTCGTGCCAAATTGGTCGTAACAATGACACGGCTTGATTCAACAGCTTCATCATGAAATACAAAGAAAAATTAATCCAATTTGTGTGTAATGCCAATACTTTTTCTGTGAAGATAACTTTGAATTTAAACATGGCTGTTGAATTTTATTGTTGCCGATATGAATTAGGAAAGATATTTCAAGGACCTTTAAGAGATAAAGATAACTGCGACTAACCAATCTGTATAGCAATGGATTCTCGGGTGTGTCACGGCTGAGTGAGTAACAATGACACCAACTCTATAAACTGTCCTGGCCGACTTGGTTGTCGGCGTAGCGACTCGGTTGTCGTCGTAGCGATAGTTGGTGAAGCTTTATGCTGGGCTTTGTGGGGATCTGACAGAATCTTGCAGTGATGACAATCTTTTGTAGCATCAATTCGCCTAGGGACATGATAAAAATAAATCTGATTTAATACACTTTCATGTCATCTAATGTTATTCAAGCATGGTGTATGTTGGTATTTTATCTTTACGTCCGTTTGTTTTGAGTAAGGATATTTTAGAGAAGTGATGCTGTCTGGAGATGGAAGCCTTTGAGATTGAATGGCCATATCAAGTTCTGTGGTTGTCTGCTTTGCCTTGGTCCAGCTCAGGAAAGTCTGGGTAACTTAACAAAATAAACTGAACTCTTTCATCTAGATTTTTTTCGTAAAATTTATCAAAATTTGTAACTAATAATGCTTGGGCGAGGATAACCAGCAGTTATTTGAAGAAAAGAAGTGCAAAACTATTTTTAACAGTTTAAGATATCTTTTAAAAATATTTTGAGAAATTGAGAAATTTACTTTTGAAGCTGATCAGGGTGTTGGCCAGTGTATTGATCTAGATACATCACAAGCCTGATTCACAGTGTTCTCAGAAGTAAGGATGCCATGTATAAAAATATTGTAATAGAGATAAATTGTCAAGGAGGAGGATGGTGATTTATTGGGGGAGGAATAAGTAACTGTAATATGCTGCAATATCTTAATATTGGTACTCCCATAGCTAAGGACTAGAAGTTAGTTTTAAACACCACTAGTCATTCGGTGTACCTGGGGTAGTAGTTTTCAATTTTACTAGTCCATGAGAAAATTCCATTGATAAAATATCATTCAACAACCTAAGTAATATCAAAGATAGTAGTATTTTAAACCACTAGTCCAGTTGGGAGATTTCACAAGTCAAAGACTAGCGGGCTACTCCATACTTCCTTACTTTTTGAAATTTCCATGGAGGAGATTACACGCGCTCAGAATAGAAAGCATAGATCAAATGGGAATATGTACAACCCAAGGAAAACATAACACTTTAAAATGCCCTTTTGAGCTGTTCTGCCAGATGAAATCATCAGATCTCAGGAAGAAGGAATAGTGTAGCATATTCACTGGTTAAAAATGCTCAATTTTAGGGTCCAAAAGTGGGATTCTCCCTCGAAAATAGGGAGAGATGGCAAGTATGCTACCCTCATTGTCTAGCCCTGTTAGCTTTTTGGCTAGTCTACTTAAATTAAGGTATACATATACACATAGCAAAATACTGTTAAATTGCGATCATTTATAGTGAAAATTTCCATGTTAAAGGGTTTGTGATACATCAAGGGAGGCGTATTGAAATATATGTTCACAACAAGCAAGGAGGCAAAGAAAATGAGAGGTATTTCTTGATGTTTAGATTTTACTGAACTTCCTATTATGACACATTACATGATTCCAGCACACATGGAGACATACAGAGATATTAGCCAGGTGGCATAGGACTAGTAATTAGCACCTGATGAGGCAGCTCCTAGGAATTCCTTAAAATTTGTATTGATTAATGTATTTATGCTTATTGTATTAATTGTATATATCTATGAACTGTTAAGTGCTTTAGAGAGGCTTATGTTAGCTAGATAGGGCACTATATCAAATGTTGTATACTATTATCATTATGACAAACTCCTTATAAGGGTAAACGCATTAATTCCGTCATCTCATGTCCATTATAAATGGAGATTGCATGCTCTGTTCAGTCTTATGAGGGCCCTACTATTTTATTGTTGTGTGTACCTGCTGTTTAAAATATCACATCTATCATACTTAACAACAAATATTCTTTAGTTGACTTTATATGTAGGATAATGTCTTTGCCAACTTTTTATCAAAGGTAAATGTTATTTTGACACAACTCCATATTAAAGGTTAAATTTGATAATTACCAATATGATATTGAAGTTAATTGATATTTTGTCAAATTCAAATTAAAAGATAATTGTTTTTTGGTAATCCAGATCAAACGTAATTACTTTTTTTATTTATCGAAATAAAAGGTAGTTGTTTTTCTGTCAACTCCATATCAAAGGCAATTTGTTTGTTTGTTAACTCCATATAATATTACTTTGTCAACTCCATATGAAGCAAAATTACCTGTTGAGTTTTATTCATGTCAAACTTTTAATTTAACAGTTACAATGTACCGAGCTGTAATTATTATAGAAAAAAACACAGAAACCTTACTTATTGGAAACAGTTAATCTGAAGATTCTCCTGTTAGGTAATGGAAACAAAAGCTGGGGATGGCTATATATGAGCCCTTTATTTAATTGATTACAGAAATTTTCAGTTGAATATGTTGAGGCGATGAAAAACCTCCAAAGATAAATGAACTGTCTAATGAAAGTAGCTTCTAGATTTTAATTGAATGCAGACTGCATTACCACAATTTCTGTGCTAACTTTTGGTTTGAAACAGATGTTTTTCTGGGTTGCCATGGCAATGTCATGGTATACTGGGAAGTTAATTTCCCTTACAAGTGTGTTGGAGTGACCTTAAGATTGCTTTTCTAAATGATTTGGAAAATAGACACTTTGAAAGTTTTGAATAACTCATCTACTCTAAAGATCTGTAAGGATATATTTCCTCTCCCACCCTTTGTAGATGTATATTATGTTCGTAAGTTTATGAGGAATTTAAGAGGTTAAAAAATTAAAACGTCTTCTGACGGAGATAACATTCTTTCATGAAAAAAAATATACAAAATATGTCCATGGCAAACACACTTTTGTACAGTTAAATAAAAAATGTGGAACGGAAGAAACTCTAGAAGTTGTGGTAGCTTTAGTATTGTATTTGAAATGTACTTACTCTTTTAGCAGCTCCTCTGTTTTACCATTAGAGCTTGTTTTAAGTTAATTCATTCACCCCTGAAAACACATTTGAACTCTCCCCATTCAAAGGTTGGAATAGTTCATTGTGAAATTTCAGGGGTGGATGGGTTAAGTAAGAACATCCCTTCAGTTGCTGTAACCTGCCCTAAACAACCAACCTTTCAATACCTGTAGCATATGAGACAGACCTTTTTATCTTTCAGTAGAACCTGTCTTCAGAACCCTAAACCTCTTCTCCACTTATCTGGAGAGACAATAAGCCCCTTTGTTCTTGTTATCGAGGTATAAATGTAACCACTTCAATCTTCACAGGAGAACCTCTGTAAAGAGCCCATGCTGACTGTTCTACAATATATGTTATACACAACAAAGTAAAGGGGTATACTGCAATCAGGTTGTCTGTCCATTTGTCCGTCTCTCTGTAGACACAATCATGTCAGAACAACTCCTCTGACACTTTTCAGATGAATTTTATAAACCCTCACTGAGGCTTCTGGTTTTTTAGGTCACCTGAGCTTTAGCTCAAGTGACCTATTGCTATCCGTTTTCGTCCGTCGTCGTCCGTCGTCCGTCGTCGTCCGTCGTCCGT